>NC_092521.1:103035397-103055397 GCF_037038585.1 Patagioenas fasciata | reverse complement strand
AGTTTTTATATTATAGTTCCAAAAACTTTAGGACAAATGGGCCAAGTTCTGGTGTCGCACCACTGAATTTATTGGCATGACCGTTTCTATTCTCTGACTTAAATGAGGGGAAAATAAGTATTTCCAGCATAATAAGAATGTTTGGCTTTTAAAAGCAAGCAAATGTACTTTTACATTTAGGAATTAGTTTTTTAATCTTATTTTTGGCAGTATCTCAATAGATGATCTAGAGTTTAAAAGATTAAAGAGAATTACAGATGATGCCTGGTGACCAACAGAAAAAGTCATATACCAATGAGCATTTTAAGTCAATGATCTACCTGTATAACCTCTGTCACATACAAGGAGGGAGGGGGAATTTTTCTTAGATCTCTAGTCAAAATCTATATGTGACCGAATTAAGAATTTGAGTTAGAGAGTAATACTTCTGCTCTGATAAATTAAACATGCATAATTTTAATGCTAACTTTTATCAATTGTTGTTAAATAATTAAAAAATGTTTTTAGTACAAATGACTTGCTTGCACAATCTGTTCCACTTATAACTGTGTGCAAAAATCCTAACTTTTACGATTTTCTAGGGTTCTGCAATGAGTCTTATTTTAGACCACAATGTTGAAAAAAAAAACCTCTTCTGGAGCAGAGTTAAGGTGTAAATAATACTGAATTAAAAACACTGGGATTTGAGTGATTGTTATTATTGTGCTCTGATATAACTACACTATACCAAGATCACAGCAGTTTTACAGGGGTCAAAAGCCAGTTTCCAATGACCAGAAATTTTCTTCAGCAGGCTAATAGAAGGTTACCTCCATGCTGTGTTCATGTAACCTTTTCATTTTTCCTTCCTCTCTCTGCATTCTGTCAATTGTCCTCATCTTGTGGTTGTTTATTGTTTAACTCAAGCACAGGCAAAAGAGCTCATAATGCTCTTTCTAAGAGTCAGCACCTCAAAGAAAGTCTGTTATGGGCTGACTGGATATTCAGCTAGCTGGGGCACAACCGGAAACCCAGAAGTTTTGAACTCTTTCTTGGATTATGAGTCTGCTTCTGTTCTCAACAAGAGAGATTCATTTATCCCAGGCATTCACCTCTCTCCCTCCCCTGCCATTTGTGGCAAGGTGGAAGCAAATGTCTAGCATACACATTCTTTCCCCAGCTGGATTCAGGTATAAAACTTTCTGACAAGGAATAGCAGTAAAGGGACCAAAGCTACTTCTGAAGATGAACTTAAGGCCCTTGAAATCTGTAGCATGCCGAGATAGCTTTATATTTTTTTTGTTTTAATTTAAACTAAAAAAAAAAAAAAAAAAAAAACAACAAAAACATAGAAGGATGGGCTGCTGAGATCATCTGTCACACCATCTGTGGTTGCCTAGCAGAATTACTCCAGCCCTGAGCTGGAGGAACTCCCATTTGCAGCTAAACTGCAGCTGGGGATTTTATTAATACATCTCTCATTTATATAGCACCTTTCACTCTCAAGGATCCCAAAGTACTTGTTAAAGGATAAGGTTGAGGACTGAAGATTGCTAGAGGAGAACTGGGAAAATTCCCTCCCTCCTGACCACCGACTTTAAAACTTTTTACTAAAGAAAGCATTTATTGCCAAATTTGTTATTCTCTTTCATTCCTCTGAGCAGAGCTCAATGGGAGGTTGTAACCTTCGGGGCCTTGTGCAGCCATGAGCTGATTTGTTCTTGCAGAGACAATTGCAGATATGCTTGTTTCATTTCTATTGTATATGTATGACTGACACAATTTGTAAGCATCAGTTATAAAGGTTTATACATATATTCACACATATATTTATATATGTTTAGAGTACAGAAAAAAACAAAAGGAAAAAAACAACTGTGATCAGTTAGCATTCAGGAAAATTAAACAAACAAAAAAACAAAAAAAAAACACCCAAAACAGAGACATAGAACATGAGGAGTTAAATGCAGTTAAATGCTGCACTGATGCATAACCTGTCCTACTGTTCTGCAAGGTGGGAGGACAGGTGATATGTCAGCTGTGCTCTGGCATGTAACTACAGTAGAAGGGCTGAGTTAATGACAGACACAAGAGTTTGGATGAATGTTAACATGCTGCTATTTCCATGCTCAGATAAAGTAGCAGGGCTGGGATTTATCATTAAAAGAGACCCAAGAGGCTCTCACTGAGCCAGCTGCCAGGGCCCTAAAACATATGTCGCACCCTTCAGCTGTTCATCAGTACAAAAGGCTTCCATCTCAAAGCACTTGACCTTGTTAGCCTCAGCAGTGTCAGTGATATTTTCAACAGGGAGATCTAGTATGAAGAAGAGAATCTCTTTAGGGAAGCGTGTGCAGTCCCTGGTAAAACAACAGCAGAAATGTAGCCTACAGAGAATGGCTGCTATTTCTGACATCCATGATGTGGAAAGCAGGCAGACTGCTGCTGTTTTTCAAAACGGTAGTAGGCAAATGAAAAAGAAATAGCAAGAAAATAAAAATATATGTGTCAAATAAATTAGGACCCCAGATTCGGAACTTTCCCAGCTGCCTTCCACTCACCCTGCATTGCTCTTTGCATTCTTACTAACTTCAAGGGAAGTTCAGCTTGAGTAAGGACTGAATAAGAAGCTGTGAAACCAGAGAGAGTAATTGTAAGAATTACAGCAGTGGTATCACCATGACATTTGGAGGTAGTATTAAATGAAGGTGCTAGTGCGAGAGTGCTTCAGTATATGCACAGCACTTAGGAAGGATACTGCATCATCTCAGGTGCACATGGATTAATTCTAGTCATCTCTGCTCACTCTACACACAGTAAAACAGTTCTAATAAGATTTTTCCTCCATGGAAGGAATCACCATTCTCCTCCAAGTCTGTCTATTAAGGTCCTCCTCCACTATGATTTTGTGAAGGTAGTTTTTATTTATGGAATATGCATAAAGGTATATATTTATATTTTCTCCCTCTGTAAATAAAACTGCTATGCTTGTTTCCTAGTTTTATTTCATACTCATACGCATACTCGTATAATACTAACCTTTAAAAATATCCAGAATGAAACTCTCGACATTCTACACATCTGCCCTGAAAGGAGGGAGGTAGATAAATGATACAGAACATGAGAACTAAAAAAAGGCATAACAGATGTTGGTTAGGTTGCTTAATGCTGTGCCAGAAGGCACTCAGATACTGTGATGCTGAGCACAGTCTGAAACCTGCACTGCATATCATATAACTGAGTCGGAACTTTGAAGTCATGAGCCTTTATTAAAAAACAATAGATTGTAAAAATAACTATTTGGGGGCTTGTTCTTGCTTGGCTCCTTGTTGCGGTCTTTTGGGATTATGTCCTTTATCACTGAAATGATGCAAAGTCAGGTGGTTTTTCTCAGTGCCTGGAAAGGGAGCTATACATACATGGATGCCCTGTAAGGACTATGGGGCACACACCACAGCCCTGTTCATCTCTGAGGCAGGGCTCAATTACTCAATTTGAGCTGCCACCAACATGTATCATATCCATCTAGGAGAGTGCTAGATGATGCATGGAGCACCCAATCCCTGCAAGAGCTGCCTGGAGCATACTGCAGCTGGGAATTTGGAGGAGAGGCTCTCCCCTCCCTGGTTCTGGAGCTCCAGTGTGGAGCTGCTGGGAGGAGGGAGACTTGACCAGGACATCTCAGAATTGGACTTGGTGATCATTGTGGATCCCTTCCAAATCAGGACTTTCTATGATCCTATGAACTGTAGTGGTTGTTGGGAGGGGGTCAAGTGATGAATGTTCCTTGGGACAGGACCTGCAGAGGTTCCAGGTTGGATTTTTAAGTTTTGGAGGCTCCAGGATGGGACTCTCAAATGAAGCATCCTTTGTGCACTTTGCCCTTGCCTGCTCTAGCATGTATGCTGCAAAAACCCGTGGGTTGGATATGGACCAGGAACAGGTTGAGGAGCTCACCCACAAACAGCAGCAAGGGAGGAATAGCTGCATTGACATGCCCAGCCACCTGAGCAGGAGTGCATGGCCTCAGCCTCTAGCTTTTCTTGCCTCTTGTGTTGTGCATTTCTTGTACACATCTCCCTTCTCATGAACAAAAAGGGAAAGCTACAGGCCTACTACCTTACATTGCATATGATGTGAGAAAGTGTGTAGGAACCAAAGAACAGGACAGATAGACAGCTGCTTCTAACCCGGTACAGCAGATTAGGTATGTAATCCCTGGGTCGCTGAAAACTTATTTCAGTTACTTGATCAGAACTGTAGTTCAGCATCTTTGAGGATGGGTCTGGAGTTATTTGTGAAGTAATGTTGCCATTTCAATTGTTTCCTAATGCAAAATCGTTTTGTAATCATACTCAAAAAGAATTTGAATGTTACTTTGATAGCTAATGCAGAAAGCAGATACAACAACTTTTGGTGGGATAATTTAATGTGTGAAGTCTGACAAGTAAATTTCCCTAATGGTTCTTCCCATAATCAACATTGAAAATAGCTCTTTTTCATGCAATACAATATGTATATAGATAACATCTGGTAACAAATTACACAGAGGAGGTCAGTTCTACAAGCTGCAGAGCACCTGCATTTCTCATTGACTTTGATAAAAGTCGGAATTACTCAGTGTTTCAGAAGATGTTTCCAGTACCCTCCAGGAGTGAGTTTACCAAGGAATTTGTTTCTTGAACTGTTATTTAGTTATTATTACGTTAACACCTCAATCTTTTGAGCAAAGTAGCTGTAGAAGGGGGAAAAGTATCTCGAGTGAGGATCACTGTGCCAGTGATTAAAACACTTTATGGCATCACTGCAAGTGCTGCACAAGAAATAATATATTGCATAAATAAATCAAAAGAGTACATCAGATATATATATTGCAGCAGTAATGTTCTTAAATCTAACATAAAGAAGCTTCTTTAAAAATTTTTTTATAGCATGAGAAAATTCAGGCCACTAAATACACTTACAGTTATTGTTTCTAGTAGTTAAGTATAGCGTATTTTGCTGATTGAGAAATGACAACATTTGTCATAACAAATATATTACAGGTAGTCATAAAAATCGTAACATATGGTATGCGTATGAAAGAAAGTCTCAAAACTCAGATCCTGTATGGTTTTCTATACTGGAAAGTAAATATTTAAGCTAGAGGGAAGGAAAGAGGAGAAACAGAGTTAAAATTTAAAAGATACGAAGATGAGGCTGTACACAGAAATACCTGCCTTGAAAGACAGCTAGTTATATTTAAAGTCAGAGATATTATTGATATTGTACGGCTGCTTAGGAAAAGTGATGTCAGTTACAAGGTACTGACAAGCTTCTTCCACTCCTGACACTGCCTGAGGTAATGAGCCATCACACTTCAGGGCACACCTTCAAGGCTGTCCCAGCTTAGTTGCCTGAGGGATGCAATGAAAACTGCAATATGTGTTTAGCAACTTTGTTAGTAGGTTTTTTATTATTGCAGGTTGGAGTAAAATTATTCTTGCTACCTAAACATGTCAATAGAGTTGGCAAGCTTCTCTGGTGCTGCCCTTCGCAAGCTGTTGAAATGAGAGCAAAACGAGGAACAGAAAACTAAAGGACTAGAGAAGTGGTGGAATGGGTGGCTGCCTTTGCTTTGGATGGCTGTGGAAGGTGGGAAGGTAGCACTGCTCACCTGAGCCTCTGTGCCTGCCTGGCCCTGCCAATCTCATGCCAGAAAAAAGGAGGGAGGCTAGAGAAAACTGGACCCAGGCTGTGGCTGTGGAGCGTGAGCATACACTCGTTATCAGTCTTTGCTGTCCCCATTCTGCAAAGCTGCTTTCTGCCAGCTTTGCTACAGCCCTGGTATCTTAAATTTACCCCAGATTTGTTCTTTGAGTCCTAAAAACAGAGAAGAGCTCATGATGAATCTTGCGTTAGTATCACAGAGTCACAGAATGTTAGGAATTGGAAAGGACCTTGAAAGATCATCTAGTCCAATCCCCCTGCCAGAGCAGGAACACCTAGGTGTGCACTTTGCCCTTGCCCTTTGCCCTAGTGTGTGCCAAAGCAAGTGCTTTTGATACCTCTTCTCCTTAGTTGGGCAAGAACGTCTAGCCTGTGCTGTGGCTGCAAGCCTACATGGTGCTGTGCCATGTTGTCAATCGCTCAGATGGCTCAGAGAGAGATAAACAGCTCTTCTTTAAGAGGAGTGAGAAGAGCACGCTTCATTTTGGTGGGAAAATAGACAAAAATGAATATCCTTCATGTGTGGCTGGTGTCAGAAGTCCATGTGCCATCACCCACAGAAAGCATCCTACCTCTGCCAGGTATGCCATGTCCTTTGATGTCTTTTGGGTATTCCATGAGTAGGAAGGTGTAGGGGGAGGCTTCTGGGTTTTAGAAACCTGCCAGTAGGTGCTTTGAAAGGGAAATCAGATGGATGGATTCCTATCTCCCTGTTTCTTGGAATGTACCTAGTTGAAGAGTAAAACATTGACTTACCTTTTGGAGGGGAACATCTGTCTTAAGTAACTCTAGGAGATCTTGAATATTAGCCACTGAACATTTGTATACTTTTTTCTTATTTAGTCTCTAATAGAAGAATAAAAGTGGTAGAGAAAAATAGAAACATTCTGTATTCTTTTTGAATTAAGTTCTCAGTCCATCTTATTTCTACTCCTTACAGGACCTCAGATTCCTTCAGCTAGTACAGACAGAGTTTTACCATGTGTTAATAGCTTAAAACCGAAAGCCCTAAACATGTATACTTTTCCTCATTAGGAAATATCCCACAGTCTCTAGACAGACTGAGATAATACTTTGCAGCCCTTGAAAGTGACTGATGCTGCACACCCAGTTGTTCCTTGTTACTGCATATTTCTCTTCTTCTTTGCTCTCACAGAAATAATTTGCCTGCTTACTCTGTCTGACATTGTACATACATTTGAGATATTTTCATTTTGAAGCATTTTTACTATTCGTTGCTTGGATTTCTTTCAGTCTTCACTTTCAGCAAGTGGGGCTGCAGGGCTACTGTGATTTCTTCCCAGTGGTGGATGACCTACTGGGACAGTACTTACAGCTGTGAGCCATTTAGGAGCACTGGCCTTCAGCTGTGCTCTCATTTCATCTATCAAAAAAATGAGTTAAACTGGCACATTTTGCCAACTCTCATATGCCTGTGTGTTGAGGCAGTATTCCCATCTCTTTGTGATGGCAAGGCTATTGCAGTGTCAGCAGGTTTTGCTGAACTGGACCATTTATACCTATAAATATGTGCAAATCACATGCTGCTTTCTTCATCCTGTATGGCATGGTACAGAAGGAATTAGTGATTTATTCTGTGATTCTCTTCAAATAACTTTGTGCCAGACATTTGGTTTGCTAATGGAATAAAACCTTAAGAATTAAAACTTTCCTTTATTTTCTGAGTTCTTAATTCTTGTCTGTATTATGTCAACCTCTCTGTTTTGTCTTGGCTCCCACACGCTGACACAGCACCAGTTTTCTTGTTTAATTTTATAAACTGTTCAGCTGTGTCATTATTCACTTTTTTCTTTTAATTATGTATTCTTGTTAACCTCTTTATCTTTTCAAACTTGTAGATCGTGATTGACATGTGGTATTAATTAAGGCATATAATTTATTACATTGGAGCTTGAAATTAATTAAGTGACAGTACAATGATATGGTTTGCCTAATTGTCCTTCAGTAATATAAAGATTGACAGTTACTGCAGCATTCAAAGTTAAAGGCTCTCAAACAGATAGTACAGCTGAATGTAATCAGCTGAAAGTAAACAGATCCATTGTTAGGAAAATACTTCTGCTGTGGCCTTGTTTTATTAAATAAATGAATGTGTGTACAGCTCAATTTCAGAATTAAATTCAAAGTATAGTTTTTCCATGATTTTTAATGGCAAATAACTTACTTTTCTGCCATGTTCATTGATATTTCCCTTTCAAATCTCTACTCCCAGCTGGCGAAGTGCCAGTATCCCAAACAGTAACATTTGTTCTTGTTGATCCTGTCCACAACTGCAGTTTTCTTTACATTTCTGTATAGTCATCTAAAGACTGGCAACTTACTATGTTATAGGATACCAGATCACACTTTGTTAATAGCATAGATTATGGTCACATGATTGCTGAAGAATATGAGAAGTAGTATTTGAGTGAGCATTGTTGGCAGATTTGGGACTTTGAAACTTAATTTCCAATGGCATCCTTTTTTTTTTTTAACCTCAGACTTTCCCTTGAGATCAAAATTCTTCTAATCTCATCCCCTGACTCTGTGCTAATGCCCATAAAATTTTGACTAATTTTGTCAAAACAAAACAAAACACATACTATATGTAATCAAGACATTCAGGTTATTCTATCTGAAATCCCTGCAGCTTCATTTAAAGGAAATCCCTAGCTTTGTGTTATTTCAAAGAAACCGGGGAACTGTAGTAAACACTTCCATTTTAGTCTTCTAAAGGTTAATTCCTAGAGATGACATTAAGAATATAAAGAGTACTTCAGTTAGAATGTCCTGACACAATAGTTCAGGTTAAAAAAATACTATTATTGGAATTTTAGTTTACTGCCAAATATCAGGAAAAGTAGTGCAAAGGATGAAAAACCTAAAATGACTTCCCAAAATTATTTATTTAGGTTAGCTACTAATATGCCTTGAAATACAGTGCTTGGAACAACTTACTCCAAGATGCATCAAGATCCAATATCCAATGAAAGTCCTGAAAAAAATCCATAGATTGAAAATCTTGCTCTGCATTTCTGCCTATTCTGCCATAATCTTCTACTGTGGAGTGGTATAACACAAAATACACACAATATATCATGAGTCTGTGCAAACCATGGGGCAGCAAGCTAGTGCATGAAAGAAAGTGGTGACAATGGGCTCAGCTGTTATCCCCACATTTTTAGCTGTAGCTGGGTAATAAGAGGGGATGAAGATGTAGCTGATTCCATGTCCCTATAAATGCTGAGCTGCAGCACCGAGATCATGGGTTTGGCACGTCATAGTCCTTCCTGCGGCAATGTCTGTGCTACCACATCCCATTGCTGAGCTAGCAATCTTCTTGCAAAACAGAATGCTGGGTCAGTGGTTACCCAGGCCCTCAAAAATGGTGCCATGCCCCTAAAACTCTGAGTCTCTGAAAGGCTTGTTGTCCACTAGGTTTGAATCATTGAAATTTACCTTTTAGATCTTTTCCTTGCAGATAAGCAAATGAAAAATACCTCCTTATCAGAAGCTGAAAATCTTCCTCAGTCATACACCTTGATATCTAAGGAAAACACTAAACATTGTGATTGATTTGAAAGCCAGTTAACATGCAGGAGATGTTGTGAAACAAGAATATGAAATATAATAGAAGGGTGCTGTTCCCTGTGGTGGTCTTCTATTGTATTTCCTATTACACTTCAGAATGAATTTTAAGAACTTGATTTTTAGAAGCCCTTTTAATCTTTTTATGCATTAGTGATTCGAAACAGCACTAAATGAGAGGTCTGGTTAATGGCATGATTTGGAAAATCAAAGTCTAAATTACCAGGTGAAAATTATATGGTGACAGCAGGGTGTATTGTTAAATTTACTGAAATCCCTCTTTCTAATAATAGTTCAGTACACATGATATGATGTATTGTAGGTGCCTGGTGACTTCTTCCAAAGCTCTGGCATGTGGGGCATCACATAATCTACCATATGAATTGACTTCTATGCTGTAAAAATCTCAAATATTCTTATAGTTTATAAATAATATATGGACTAATGGGTAGGACTTAATGTTTTTTTCCAGCATATTTTTAACAATGCTGGTATTTATTTTCAAAGTTCAGCAGTGGGAACCAAAGGTAAAATAGAAGTAAATTGCCAAGGAAGTTACTGCAGAGCAACCATTCTAAAAATGTAGAAGTCCTATAAATAAAGAACACCATAGCTTAAACCAAATCTCTTTAAAGATTTTTGTCATGGTTCTTTTCTTGGGGGGTCAGGAGAGGGGGTGGAGGGAGGTTGTGGTGGAATGTCAGAAAAGTGACCCAAGTTTAAGTTGCAAAAGAATGTTTAAAGAATTCAACATGCCCTTATCTTTATTCGTCATATCATTCTGCGCTGGACTGACAGCCCCTCAAAAGGTGACTGGAGCATTCAGGGTTTGACTGGAGACACAGTCTGGAGGCACAGTTGAGCTGCCTGTGAATAACACCACACATCTCAATAAATAATTCTTGATTTCATTGTCATTTCATTGCAGTGGTTAAGGAAGGGTGACTTGGTTAAAACAAATGTGCATCAATTTGTCAAACAACATGCTTCAGCCTTGGGTGCCTATGCATTATGATCAATAATGTTTACGGTCTTTGTCCCCTCAAAGAAAATGTGCCTCCAGTAGAAGGGAATGTGATTGTTTTCAGCTGGTGACATTTTATAACTGTGGAAGCCCATTTCTGGGAAGTCTTTTTGTTCAGTGTTGGCACAGGAATAAAAATCACCAGACACTCAAGATGTAAATGGTCACATGCAGAGACCCCTTTGCTTTATAATAGAAAGAGCCGAGATCAATAAAGCTGAGAAGAAGAAGGTACCAGCTGTAAGCAGCCTTTTACTGGGACTGTAATCTTGATGAATAATGTTGCTGTCATAACAGCAGGGATAATTTAATGCTGACACTTAGCAGCATGATAAATAGCTTGTCAGACATAGGCAAGTGACAGAGTCAAGTGAAACTGCCCATGACAAGTTCTGAAATATTAATCTTCTACTAGACTGTGACTGTGCTGAAGGGGCAGCAGCATACAGAAGACTGGGAGGGGAGACACTTTGTAATATAAGCAAATGTACTTTAGGACAAAATGCTTTTATTGTGTAGAGATATTTCCCTTTACAAGGGCTAGTATTTATAATATTTCTCTACAGTACTCTGAATATCTATGCTTTGCAACACCCTATTGTCTTTTTCTGGCATATACTCTGACATAATTTCTATTAAATACTTCCCTTCTTACTGGTAAGAGGCTTTTTGGTTTTAGAGGGGGGTCTTGGGGGGAGACATTAAATGAAAATTTATTTATTCTCTTTTCCAGTCCATCTACCCTTCTTCCAAGGATTTTTCCAAGTTATCTAGGATCTTTATTGTGAATGTCACATAAGCAACATGGCAGGGTCACCTCTGCCAAATACCAATTGATTTATGAACTGCTTCTCCATTAGAGATGACCTCGAGTGATGGAGGATGTAGCAGGCACTAGATACTTATACCACACTATTTGTTTAGGTGTAATTTGCTTAATAAAGTACTATGCTCTTTTGGTCTTCGGGGGGATGGAATAGTCCACACAGTACTCTAAGAATTATGTATCAGAGACTCTTGCATCTCTTTTGAATACTATTTTGATTGCCAAGACTCCTTATCAGAGTCAAATGTTCTGCTTTCATTCAAGATCAGGGCTGAAATCAACAAAATTAAGACAATGACAGGATACAGCAAGCCAAGTAATAAGATTTAAGATACTGTGCATCCTCTTAGAGAGGATTGTGGCTCTGGTGCCACATCAATACTAGCAATGGTCCAGTAGTAGCAGCAGTGGGAAATATCTTCTAAAATTTACCAGTTTGCCACAGTAATAATCATATACTTATGATTGATACTAGTAGAAACATATGGGGCTTAATTGTTGCAAATATGCATTGTTATCTTTAAGTTAATAGTACTCTAACTTCTGTATTGAAGAGATTGTAAATGAATTGTCAATGAAACATTGGCTCAAGGTTTTATTTATTCATTGATACAGTGTGGATGGAGTGAGACTGCAGCTTGTTTGGCTCCACAGCCAGCACTGTACTTAAGAGTCTCTGTATCTGCCCTGACAACTTATTGCCTTATCAGTATTGTAGAAATGTGTCTGAACAAGGTCTGAAGTGACTGAAGCAATGCTGATGTTTTCAGTGGTTTCATTCTCCAACACATGCATTGGTCAAAGTGCCAAAGTAGTGTTGTGTTGAAATCCCAAAGGAAGAGAGTACATTTACGTGAAAGACCGCTGGTAGTTGTTTGTTAAAAGGCAAGGTGAAGTCTGCAAAGAGTTGAATTACAATTCTTAGTATAAGAACCATTTCTTTGAGTTCAAGGAAGTACAATGAATACAGATTACACTGAACAGACTTCAGAGCAAGTCGAATGAAATGGGATTCTACCTTGGAACAAAAGGACCTGGGCTACTTTCCCTCTGGGAAAAGAGGAGATTATGTTCTGGTTCTAAAAGGAGCACAGTATGCTCTCTTCAACAGCATTAAGATTTCAATATATTTCATTTATTAATTATTTTAATGCAGAAATCACTAAATTTGTTGCTGGAGCTCTAAATGTAAGCATCAGTACATTACTGAAAAGGAAATCTTATTATCAGGACTCTTCTTCTAAAGTGAAACAGTCAGTTGTTTCTAAAATGGCATGCACAATGGACTGGCCAAGCCTGAAATGCGGTAGGTTAGAAAACCAGAAATGTTTGGCCCATTTTCCATCGAAAGTGACTTTAAACTTTCAGAGTTTGAGAAATATAGCTTTCTTGGTACCTACATTTTTTGAATGTGGTGTATGTATTATATATGTGTAACATCCTAATAATTTTGCGCCTTAAAGTCTGACTCAGCCTGTTGACATTGATAGGCATTTAGCTTATCTAGGTGAAATGTATTCTGAAACTTTCACAGCAGGATATTTGTACTGCCTTTTTTGCAATTGTTGTTGTCTCCAGTTCTGAAAAGCTGGACTGTTTGGGGGTCAGCTCCCATATTAAAAGGAAGTTATTTGTACTCAGCAATCACTGTTATTAACACAGAATGATGTAACTTATTTCTTGTTCTTGATTTTTAAAGGTAGTGTTTTTTCTATTTAAATGGACACAAACTTACAAATTACATTCAGTAATAAAATTCATTTAATGATTCCAAGAGAAGTTTAAAAGTTTACTAAAAAGCCAAAAAAAGATAGATTTGGCTTTATACTCTTATATCATACATGATGCATATGAACCATGGTAATTAAATAAATCTTTTCTGTCACCCTTCATATAAAACTTTAAGCTATGCGGTATTGAGTTTTGGGATTTCTTTTATTCTCCAAACATTTTTGTTTCAAAAAAGATTTTTGCAACCAGAGAGATACAGAAATCTTGTTGTTTGGCCAGGTATAGAATACAACATGAGCTGACTTTACATGGAGTTTTTAATGTGTCTTAGTTGTGATCTACAGCAGACAAAATGTTGGCAGAAAATATTCAGCTAAACTTGAAGATAACAGAATTGAGAACTGATAATGGTTTTCTGTAGTTTGATAATTTCTGTGTACATCTGAGTTATTCTTTTCATGGTAATACAGATTTAGTGTAATCATTGGTAAGACTGATATCCAGTCTACTCTCTTTTTAAACATTAAACAGATTTCAAGTTTAAAAAAAAAGTCCAACTGGTTTAATGTTTCTGGAGTAGAAAGCCAAGTTTTTTAAAGAATCTCTGTTAATTTTGTTAGAATATAGTAGTAACACTTCAAAATCAGGTGTAACAGAAACTTTTTTTTTTTTCCTGAAAGGAGGGGAAAATCGTATAGAATAACTAGAATAAGTTCCTGAGTGACAACATCCAGACAAATCTTCATATACCAAGCCCAGGACATTTTTTATGTTGTGTTACCATAGTAGAGGGATTTACTTGTTATCTCAGGCACAATCAGCCTCTGAAATCCCTCTGCTCTCCTTGTTCAAGTGGTAACAGATACAAAATTGTGGAAAAACAAACAAGAACTTTCAATCTTTTCTATTTCTATTTTGGGGAGCACATTTCCTATTCATGATATAAAGTAAGGAGGTAAAAATAATTATTTTGCCAGAAGCATTAAAGTGTTTTTATTCTGTACTTAAAAAAAAAAAAAAGAGAGAGACCCAAAAGGCCACAGATTAGCATATTAATAGGTAGGATGTGAGGCACTCAAATTTGAATTTCTTCTTTGCTCTAATAATCAGAGTATAGGGAATAGTTGTCTCTTTTTGACCAGTAACAAGCTAATAATTTGTGTTTCCTTTTCACCATTAATTCCTTAAACACAAGTAACCTCTCAGATGCAAGCTTTTTAAAACAAGCATGTTTCTGTGAAGGGGCCTGGCTTTGAGGAAGAGAGTTCCTTGCTAGCTCAATTAACCAGGAAGTAATTACATGTTATGCATGTTTAACAAAGCCATTTTTCAGCCTCTTTTTGTCTACTAAGCCTTCCTGTTATGAAGTTAGAAACTGATTTGTGGAAGTTTACTGGAACTACATAGAAAAGGAATTGATATAATTAAATTATAATTTTAATTGTGCATGACAAATTCATAAAGAAGGTGACATTTCAAAAGGTACAAAAAATGAACTCTCTTCAAACCTAGAAAATACACCAATAATTGGATCCCAGTTAGGGATATGTACTGTTTCAGCTGAAGTCTGTGTAGTTTGATATAGCTGTCTATAGCACAGAAATTTTGTGTAAACAAAAATGTCTAGAGTATTACATCTGCACAATAGTTCTCTCTTGACTTCTTAGAAACTTCTTAAATTCACAAAATAACTGGTGGTGTCTGGTACTAACTCTTACTGGGAAATCTGCCCAGTCCCTGAGGGATCCCAGAATCCTGGTGTCTTGTTAAAGGAATTCTTTAATTTGGGACTATATTTTCACATTGTTTTATCAAACTTTGGTTCACCTACTGGTTATATGATGGTGCTACTGAGACTAAGCTCACTATTCATGCTTGCTAGTGTAGTGTAAGGAAAAGGCTGAGGTACTTAATGTCTTCTTTGCTTCAGTCTTTTAATAGTAAGACCAGTTGTTCTCAGGGTACCCAGCACCCTGAATTGGAAGACAGGGAATGGGAGCAGAATTAAGCCCCAATAATACAAGGGGAAATGATTAGTGACCTGCCAGACGATTTCAACACACACAAGTCTATGGGGCCTGATGGGATCAACCCAAAGGTTGATGGGAGATGGCAGAGGTGCTCACCAAGCTACTTTCTGTCATTTATCAGAACTCCTGGCTAACTGGGTAGGTCCCAGTTGACTACAGGTTAGCAAATGTGATGCTCATCTACAAGAAGGGCTGGAAGGAGGACCCAGGGAATTACAGGCCTATCAGTTTGATCTCGGTGCTTGGGGAAGTTATGGAGTAGATCATCCTGGGTGCCATCACACGGCACATACAGGACAACCAAATGATCAGGCCCATCATGGGTTTATGAACGGCAGGCCCTACTTGGCAAACCTGATCTCTTTTTATGACGAAGTGACCCACTTGTTGGATGAAGGAAAGGTTGTGCATGTTGTCTACCTAGTCTTTAATAAAGTCTTTGACACAGTTTCCCACAGCATTCTCCTGGAGAAACTGGCTGCTTCTGTTTTGGATGGGCATACTCTTCCCTGGGTAAGAACTGGCTGGATGGCTGAGCCCAGAGAGTTGTGGTTAATGGAGTTAAATCTAGTTGGCAGCCAGTCACGAGTGGTGTTCCCCAGGACTCAGTATTGGAGCCAGTTCTGTTTAATCTCTTTAACAATGATCCAGATGAGGGGATCAAGTGCACCCTCAGTAAGTTTGCAGATGACACCTAGCTGAGTGGGAATGTTGATCTGCTGGAGGGTAGGAAGGCCATACAGAGGGATTTGGACAGGCTGGGTCAATGGGCTGAGGCCAACTGTATAAGGTTCAACAAGGCCAAGTGCTGGGTCCTGCATTTGGGTCACAGCAGTGCCATGAAATGCTACAGGCTCAGGATAGAGTGGCTGGAAAGCTGCCTGGCATTAAAGGATCTGGGGTGTTCATTGACAGCTGGCTGAACATGAGCCAGTGGTGTGCCCAGGTGGCCAAGAAGGACAACAGCATCCTGGCTTGTATCAGGAACAGTGTGGCCAGCAGGACTAGAGAAGTGCTCTCAGCACCTGTGAGGGCCCACCTTGAATACTGTGTTCAGTTTTGGGCCCCTCACTGCAAGAAAGACATTGACATGCTGGAGCAAATTTGGAGAAGGGCAATGAAGCTGTTGAAGGTTCTGGAGCACAAGTCTTATGAGGAGCAGCTGGGGGAACTGGGGCTGTTTATCCTGGAGAAAAGGAGGCTTAGGGGAGACCTTATTGCTGTCTACAACTATCTGAAAAGAGGTTATAGCATGGAGGGTGTTGGTCTCTTCTCCCAAGTAGCAAGTGATAGAGTAAGGGGAAATTGCCTCAAGATGCATTGGCGAGGTTTAGATTGGCTATTAGGAAAAATGTATTCAGGGAAAGGGTTGTCAGACATTGGAATAGGCTGTCCAGGGAAGTGGTTGAGTCCTAATTCCTGCAAATATTTAAAAGACATGTAGATGTGGTGCTCAGGGACATGGTTTTGGGGGGGACTTGGCAGTGTTAGGTAACAGTTGGACTCCATAATCTAGAAGGTCTTTTCCATTCTAAAAAAATTTATGATTCTATGATAATTTGTATGATTGTTTCACATGGCTGTGCGCACAGGCTGCCCACACTATTACAGGCATCCCTTTCTTCTTATGTTGTCTCTCAGTTGCTCTACCACTGCTCTCTGAGCAGTCCTGATTTGTTGTTGCAGGTTAAGGTAGAGATAGCCATCAGAAATAAAGCTGGAGTCCTCTGTTCATCCCTGTTCTCAAAATAGGATTAAAGAAAGTAATCTAATTGATTAATAATGACAGCCAAGAGTGGAGACCCCACAGGAACTCAGGTAATCTATACCAATGCTTCCTGGTTCCTGTTAACATGGTTTTCTCATTCTTCACTTTTTAAGGATGAGGAAGAAACATATATTTCTCTAAGGAAACAGACAGGTGTAATTGCATGTAGTAATTAGTTCTGACTACACTGAATGTAAATAAGTATACTTGCAATTCTGGGGAGACTTTGCATTTGCAGTACAACAACTGTTTACAGAGCAAAAGGTGATACATGAGGTCAGACTGGTAAGAGCAAACGTTTGTTTGTTTTGTTTTTAAACTTCCTTACATGTTCTCTTATTGAATTAGGTTTGAAGGAGACTCTGTTGTTAAATATACAAACTAAGCATTTGGACCTAAAGATTTCTTGATCTAGTAATAGCACATGATTCCATCTGAGATACGTACCTAGAGGAAGAAGCTGTCAAACACATTGTGATCATCTGTGTGATGACTCCATAGTTTATCTGATAGTTGTCACATGAAGACTAGCGGAAGTAACAGTAGAGTGTCTTTAAACAAAACAAGTCAAAATATTGTTTTTACATCTGTTCTATCTAATATTGATTTGCTTGGAAAGTTATCAAAAGTTATAAGTAATTTTCTTTTCCAAAATGTTAAAAAAAACCCACAAATTTTTAATTAGGAGGACAATATGAAGGAGCTATTTATCAATACAGAAGAATTGCCATGTTTTACATCCTTTTCCATGAATACTGGGATTGGTGTCATTTGGTCTCTTGAATCATCCCAGTTGAAAATAATGTGTGCATCTCGACATCAGTCAAAACTTCACTAATTTAAAAGTCCATTTTGCCAATGGTGTTGTATTGTTCAGTGAATGAAAATCAGCAGTGTATCACTTTTAGCATCACTTTATGGCTATTCTAATGACAATGGTAGTTCTGCTTAGTGAAGCTCATTTATCTTTGTGTACTGTGGTACGTTATGGGGAATAGATGTGTAATATTCTGGAACTTACAACTGTCAACTTCCTGGGCTTTTCTTTGTAAAGAACTTGATTACATGAAATGTCATTAGGAACACTTTTGCTGGGCTTTTATTCTCTTGGAAGAGTTGATACATTTGTTGGCAGTTTCTCATCTGGGCTTCTCCCCTAAATGATATTAATAGCTTCAGAAAAATATGTACCATGGCATTTTGTATAACAGGAAATAAATAATAAAATTGAGAAGAGCTGTTTAATTAGGGTAAGCCACACCTGTTATCTATCTGCATTTCCTCAGCTTTGCATTAAAATGTTAATTGAGCACAGCTGCAGGATGGGCCCAATCCTCTTATTTTGAAGCATCCTTGACACTAATGTGAATTAGTACAGTTCATCTAGGAGGCAGAACTGACATTCCCACCTACACATCCTTCTTTTTCCATCACTGCTGAGGCAGCAGGATTTATATTATAATAGCAATTGTACAATTTAATTTTATTTATTTTAATCTCTGTGTTTGTGTATACAGTTTTAAATTTGATATCACCTGAGCATGATAAAACCATAAACTGCACATGCCAGGGTTTAAAAACTGAGCATAAATATACTAAGTTTGAACAGGATTTGAGCTAACATGAGGGAAACTATATCTGAGCAACTTCCTCCTACATCCTGCAGACCTATCAGTTCCTTACTTTCCTTCCCTTTCTCCGTATCATACCTGTTAGGAGACTCTTGGGAAATTGCTGGATGACTTAGCCAACCACTGAGGAAAGGAAAGAGCCCCACAGTAGCTGTTGCTAAGATGGATAGACTCTTTAATGCTGCCTGGAGTCTCCTCTTCATCTCAGGTAAAGTCTGCTTTTTCTCTGACAAGTCCCTTGTGTCCCTCACTGCTTGCTCTCCTCCACCCACTTGCCTCAAATACCAAACAATCCGCTGTCCCAGCAGCTACCCCTGGGGAGAGAGTCATACAGCTTTAGGTTGAAGGAACTGTAATATTTGTAAAGCATCATGGAAAAAAATCAGTAATAAGGATGCTAAGACATAGTAAAATTGTAGCTGGTGTGGACATTGTCTCAGTGTAGTCTTCAAAGAATGCTGGGAAAAGACATGGATGGTCTTTATAAGATAATAAATTTTCAGTTGGTTCACATTGAAATGGTTTGACAAGGATAGCATGTTTGTCCCTGGTTAGAAAGATTAAATGTTTAGAAATAGGAAAGTTTTTATGATTTATTACTTGAAAACCATCAAGTCTGCTGCTGGCAAAATGAAGTAGCAGTACATACCTGTTAACCCCATGTTCCATCAACCTGTAAATACACTCACTATAGAATTTCACATATGGAAAGTTTATTTTAACCATGTCCTAAATTAGTGCCTCTTTACTAGTGCTGTGTATACTTTGGTATTTAAGTGTGAAGAATAAATTTAAACAAAGGAACAATTTATTGTTGCATGCTCTGCAGTGCATGGTTTTTTGATGCTGACAGATTTACGTGTTCATATAGCCTTTCACACTAAGTCTTGGCAAGATTCTGACTTTCTCAGAGATGTCTTTTGACAATACCACAAAAGTTTATCCAATGTACAGCAAACCCTCTACAAGGTGAAGACAATCAATGAAAGACTTGAAAGCCACAGGAGACATGCAAAAGAAGATTAGCAGCGGTCATGTTCATCAGCTGCTGCAAGGGCTATTTGAGAATTAAGGCTGGTCTGTGACCATGCTTCCCTGGTGGTGAGTGATGAAGTCCGTGTGAAGAGATGGGTCTGGGTCTTGGCTCTACTCCCTCAGCTCTTTACCACTGGACAAAGAAGGTATGCAATTTGAGAGTGATGTCCATCCTTTACTGTCTTCTGTGCTACAAAAGTACCATATGGTCTTTGCAACATGAGGCGAATGAGGAAGATCTCTGTTACACTCTTAGCTGTCTTGGAAAAAATGAGGAGTTTGGTTGCATTCCAGGCCTGATCTGATCAGTAGTAATTCACTATGGGCAAAAAGTGATCATCAGCAGGGTACACTATGCAGAGATATTTTGTGACTCTTTTACTGTATAAATGTCATTTACAAATGTAGCGGGGGGTAAGGTCTCTCTGCAGCAAGATGCGTGGATGAATTTGTGTTTCTGTAATGTGTGATTTCTTAATGTATGTTTATTAAAGGTGTGGCCAGTTACCGTCTTTGCAGTTGGTGAACTGAAGGAGAACATATTAAGACAGTTGTTTAAAAACCTGGGATCCAGCATCTATGGCTTTTTGCTGCAGCAGTTACGAGCATGTTATTTTTTCAGCCCCAGATAGCCATACTATGGTTATCTTAAGTATAGTCATATTGCAGCAGAGAGCTG
>NC_092521.1:103000397-103030397 GCF_037038585.1 Patagioenas fasciata | reverse complement strand
TATTGGGTAACATATTAATAGAAGTTGAAAGTTTTGTGGGTTTCTTTTAAAATATTTTTTAAATTTTGTGTCTTGACTTCCATATCCTGGTCAAAATTACATGAGTATTTTTATTCTATAAGAAAAATATTGAGGGTCGGTCACCTAAGGTGAAAATACTGGTGAAAGCAAAAGGTGGCTAGAGTGGTTGCATGTGATCTTGGTGGGTTAGCTCTACCTTGCACCCATGCCAAAGACTTTTAGCCAAATGTTCCTGCACTTCCTTTGTGCTTCTGCTGAGAGGACCGAGAACAGTTGCAGTGAAGAGTTTCTTTGAAGTGCTGTGGACTTGTTGTGTGCACGGGGAATGCTTTTTCGTCTCCTGAAACAAGGATTACTGAGTTTCTGGGAATACTTGCTTAATGGTAGTAAGGTGATCTGGAAACCTTGTCAGTCAGTGCCCTGTGAGGTTGATACGCAGGCCCATAGGAAGTAGGGTCATTCAGGATTTCAGGAGAAGGGCCTCCTGTCTGATATTTTACTGGCAGATCTCTTATCTACTCTTGATAGCGCTCTTTATGTGCTCTCTTTATAGCTACCCTGGACAATCTTTACTTCTGCGAAGTCCCATTGACTTCAGTGGTATTTTGCACTGGAGGAAAGCTCTGTATTGCTGCTGAGGTGTGCAGTTATGACTGAAAGGTGGAGACTGAGATGTGATAGAAAAGGCTGGGGCTATGAGGAAGCCACACACTGGGAAGTATACTCAAACTTCCAGGTGTAACAAAGAGAATTTGTACTTCTCTGAGCACCAGTTTTCCTAACTCTTCTTGGAGACTGCCATTGATTGCAGAGGTAATGCAATGGAAGGTTGATTTCTGGAAAAAGAAATACAAATTACTGTGTATTATAACATCTATTGTAAGTTGTGTACTATAGAATTAAGTCTTGATAGCTGGTTATTTTGAACAATCTATTTCTTCTGCAGTAATCCTCTCAGATTTCCTAGGGGGTTTCAGAACTGATGGCAGAGTATAATGTATACTTAGTGACAGAAAGGTGGAAAATATGTATAAAATAACCTCTTTTTTGTTTTAAAAACTTGACCTTTACAAAAATAGACATTTTTTTTTTCCTGCCATTTTACACATTTCCTGTGGATAAGTCAAAGCCTGACAGAAAGAAAATATAATCTGCATATGCTTTACACTATCCATCCAAGTAGTCTGGGCAGAATTCTGTATATGTGTAAGTTCTGAAGAGTCCTAAAACAAATTACCATGTGATATTGTTTCAGACATGATAATTTTGTACCATTGAAGCAAACCAAAGTGTAAATTGCAAAATAAAGAATAAAACCATAATTACTGCTTTCATTTATTCATACCATATTAATGCAATATAATTATCTGGAAGGCAGGATTTT
Source organism: Patagioenas fasciata (assembly GCF_037038585.1). NCBI lineage: Eukaryota > Metazoa > Chordata > Aves > Columbiformes > Columbidae > Patagioenas > Patagioenas fasciata. The sequence goes on along the minus strand of NC_092521.1, from coordinate 103,028,992 downwards.
ATGAATAACCAAGAGAAAGCCACTGAATGGTTGTACTCATGAACACATAAAAACTAATACTTTTAAGCTGTAAATCACATTCCATTACTTTTAAAGTGACAAATGCCTTTGAACTTTATAATTGGAAATAATGTATTTTGGCATCTTACCTAGGGCTGTCCAGAATACTAGTGTTTGGAAATATTTCAAAATGGACAGAAGTACCAATGGGATACCATAGGAACTGTTACAGATTTTTGCAATGCGCCGGTGTTGGTCCATATATTTTGTCATATGCTTTCTGGCCTCTTAAAAAAAGTTTTAAGCGATATGGACCCCAAATAAGGCTTCAGGCCTGAATTATATACAAATAATTAAAGATGGAGCTGTTTGAATGCACAGTGAAACCACAAAAACCAACATATTTCAAAAAGCTATCCAAGATTTAAAAAGAAAAAGTTCAGTTCTTAGACATTTTATATTCTTTATTGAAAAGGATCAAAGTTCTTTTCATGTTGTGTGCTTAATCTTGTTTACATTATGTTATATCTTTTATATGACTTTAATGGTTGCAAAAGGAGGACGTAGTAGCCACGAGTGTTTGATTCACTCTGGACATTTTATCAAGGAGAGAAAACATCGAGGGTTGGTTCCCTATTTAAAAAAACCCAAACACCCAGTCCCCTCCTAGTTGTTGCCACCTTTTAGGGTATGCAAGATGAAGTTAAGGCATGACCCTAACTGACTGAGATAGTTTTAAAGAGCACACAGAATGATGGAAAATAAAGCAGTCAACACAAATGTGTGAAGTTTAAAGCATACATAACTTTCTTCTCCAGGAGTTCCTTTTCTACCCTTATCAGCCCATGTTGAAACTGTCAGCACATGGTACACTAGAGCAATGATGTAATCCAGGAGACAGGAATCATATTATATTTACACGATTTTTTCTCCAGAATTGATGCTTAGAAGACTTCTTATTAGGCTAAAGATTTGCGGATGTTTTTTTTGATGTCTTCCTTATCCTTTGGGTAAAGTTCTGCCTTCAAAACAACCTCAATTCTGAATTATTTCTGCATTGTGTAGGGGTTTTCTGGGATGAGGAATGACACAAAAAACATGTATTGGTTGCACACTGGGCCACTGGTGACTGGATTGTGACCTCCTGTGCTGTGGCTCCGTATGGATTTGACATCAAAGCCAAAGATGGAGGTGAATCTGTTATGTTTAAGAAATGACGTTCTAAAGTAGTCTTCAAATATTTTCATAGAAACTACAGGGGGAAAAATCTGGACACTCAAACCGTAACTGACAGTGAAAGATCTTATGTTTTTCCTATAATCAAATATGCTAACCAGTGTTAAACATTTAGCACCTTAGGGAAAAAAAAAAACAAACAAACAAAACCCAAACAACTGAGAAATTATGGTGGAATCTAATATCCTTTAGCTAAACATCATCTGCCAGAAGTGCACAACAAGATGTATAAAAATGTGGTTAACTGTCTGTGTAGAAGAACAGAAATTATCTTCTGTAAAACACATTTAATATAAATTAAGCCATTTTCTGTTAGAGAGCTGCCATGCACTAAAAGGGTCATGAAGCTCATTTTCCTCAAGTCTCAACCTATAACAGAGGTGCAAGTGTAACATACCTAAATAAACATCCACAATTATTTTTGCATAAATGTAAAGTGACATAAGAAATGAGATGCAATTATTTAGCCTCTGTGGGGGAAGAAGATGGTTTATTTGGTATGTCAAGGACTGACTCCCTTGAGAGAGAGAAACCACTTACTGAAATGGCTAAACTTTTACAGTATGTTGGTAGGAGGAGCCGGTAGTTGGAGCTGTCATGCACGCAATTTTTGCCAAACTTAAGCTATTTCCAGTCAAGGTTTTTAGGAGTATTTGGGTTATGATTATGGCGAACAAATACTCATACTTTGGAAAAAAAAAAAATCATCTCATTAAGAGAATTCTAATTAATAGAATTGACTAGGCAGTGCTGTGAATTTAGTACACATAGAGTTAAGGAATTAACTGCACTTTTACAAGACCTAGGGTGTTGACTTTTTTCAATAAGGTACTAATGAGCAAATAAAAAAAGTAGTGTTGTTGTGTTTTGGTTTTTTTTTCTTTTTCTTAACGTTAGCTGTCCTTGAGTCCTCGCTACATTATGTTAAATAGTTTGTTCAAATGCTAGAAACTGCTGAAAACCATTTAGCAATATGCAGTGGCTATTTGAACCAAGCCCTTCAAAACAGCAAAGATTTGCAAAACAGAGGTTTTGGTTCTCCAGGTCAGTCAATGACACTTGGACAAAGGTATTATGCTTCAGGCTGTTGAGGTCAAAATAGATTTTTGCTATATTACAAATAGATTTGTTTGAAACTACATTTGTATCTGTACTTCAAATCTGACTATCATTAATCAGAACCCCCTGTGTCAGTTTAGTTGGAAGATGGCAGAGTCCCAAGTCTGGTTGTGAGGCTATGGAATATGGGAATGAAGATATTGAACCAATAGCTGATATCTTTGACAGGGCTGTAACAGAGAGAGTGCGAGGGAGCTGTGTGCTTCAGCAGTGCTGTGATGCACGTGCTGCATCTTGCCTGAATTCAAGAGCAATGGGTGGGAAGGATTTTGGTCTTTTTCCTAGGTACTCTGTTAACCTAAAAAGTGCACCTGGGACACCACAGTGGTGTTTAAATATAAGCTCGTGTTTGTTCAGTACAGACCTGACTCAGGACCTTTCCTAAGGGAGCATCGTGTGCTGTTGCTGTGTTTGAAACTAGGAATGTAAGGTACTGTCACCAGCAGAGGATCAGTAGGATGTGGCACAGTGTACTTGCCATTTTTCTTCTCTGATTTTGTTGCTCCTTCTTGGCTGGTAACTTGGTGTAACTCATTATATTACTCATGTCATCATAAGAGAGAGCTCCTTCTTCCTTGAAGTGCCAGCTAGACTTTGCTATCTTGATCCTGAAGGATGTTCAGGTGAGATTAAAAAAGGCATTAGAATAAGAAGGAGCCCAAGCACTTGTGCTCATTTCTGGCTGGAACAGAGACCTAGTAGTGTTAAAGCTCCCTAACCCCTCTTGGGACTGGTCATTGGGCCACTAGAGCAAGGCTGCATTACTAGCTGTGTTAGCAGACACTTCAAAAAGATGAGACCTCAATCCTGGAGTCATCTGTCAACTAGGGAAGCATATTGTAAGCTATAATAGAAATAGTTTAAAATTAATAAACTAATATAACTGATTTCCTTTTCTAGAAGTTCATATTTCTCTGCATTCAGTAGTAAGTAACCAACAAAACTCTACCTGTTGTAAGTGTATCTGAAATTTGTATGAACCTTTGTGGAGTCCTTATCCCACATGAATTTTTTGAGGAATAGTTTTGTTGTTTTTTATTTTAATGCTGCTGATGGGTGTGTGGTTGGAAAGCTCTGAGAAGAACGTAAGTGTCTTCGGGAAGGCAAGAAGTATAAGGTCACTTAACAAAACTTGTTAAGCTTCCCCTAGTGCTTGCTTCCATTCAGGCTAATGTCTTTACAATTAAAAATATTTTCTCCTTGGGATAGCTACTTTCATTCATCTGGATGCAGTTTTTGATGCTATAGGTACTTTGCACACTGCTACAGCATCTCTTTTTGAAATTTACTTTCTCTTCTTGCAGTTTATATCAAAACCTAATCTGCTTTACAATCTGGCAAATTTGTTAAGTAACTCAACAAGAGGTATTTGTCTCTGTGTCATCAAAACTTTGTCCTCCAGCTGTATCTTTATGGATGTATTTTGGCTTATATTTCTGCACAGTTTGTACTGAGAATGACAGTCTTGAAAATGGTTGGTGTTACAGCAGGCATGACAATACACTTATTTTCTTGGAAACTCTTGCATTTCTTGTCCTCTGTAATAAATTTTAAAGAGATCAATTTACTTTCTGCTATTTTTACTCTTGTTTTTTTGACTTATAGTTAAGAATATGTTTTATTTTGGCATGTTTTAGTCGTTTATCAATTGTCTCTATAGTTTTTACCAGCTCTTGACATATCTACTATTCCATCCAAAACCCTGTAAATTTCTATTGTACTGTTTTGAACCAATTTACAGTTGCAGTGAAAAATACTTTGGTCTTTTACGGAAATCATTCAGAGAAATTAATAAAAATTTTTCTGATCTTCTATTTTTCTTAACTATGTTTGCAAAAAAACTTCTGGTTGTTTCACCTGGCAGCTGATAAAGGAAAAGTAATATTCCTCAATTACACTTTTTCTGTGGATTGCACTATTCTGGAATATTCAGAATGAATTTGTTTAGCAGTTTGAAGTCTTCATTTATAGTTTCTTCAAGATGGGTCTAAGATGTCCCAGAATGTTAAACCTAGTTTATCTGTAGGGTTCCTTCTACATGACAGGTTTCATGAGATTTAGGTTTGTTGGTAGAGTGGGTTTTTTAAATTTACTTGTTATTTAATTTAGCGCCCTTACACACAATGCTGGTAAATAAACTCACCTAAGTTAGGTGTTTAGTGACAACTACATGAAAGGTCCTGTCTTTTCCTGCTGTGTTTCCTGTGCTTTTTAGACACAAACATTTATCTTCTTATATTGTCTGGCTCTTCAATATCTGATTATTCTTTCTGTCTTGTCATGAATATCCTTCTCTTAGTACTTGTGGCACCTCAACCGTAAGGAGACCAAAACTGAACAAATAATTCAGAAAAAGAATAGTTGCAGTAAAGGCAAGTTGAATTTACTTTATACTGAACAGCCTAGAACCAATGTGAGACAAAGGGATTCAGCCTGTTCAGAAGATAGAACCTCTGTTACGTATTGTGGTCATACGTGGTTCCTGAGCCAGTGCAGCTTAGCTTGGTAGCACCAAGCATCAAGTTGCCCAAAGGGAATCTTGATCCTTTAAATAAGGTCTAGTGGTTATAGGTGCCTTTACCTTCCTGCTCCTGCAAAGTAAATTAACTTCCCAGGCTAAGTGGCAGTTCCCTGCATGTCCCAAAACCTGCTGGTGACTACAAAGAGAGTGGGAGCTGGAGGCCAGAGTGCTGTGGGAAGGAAAGATCCACCACCTCATGGGTTTCTGTTCTACTGGTCTGTCCATGGCAGCTCCTGCCAGAAGAGCAAACGATGCCCAGAGTGATGCGCTGAGGTGGCAAATCCTTCCTTTGCAGCACCAGCAGAGACTGGCATTTTCTGATGGTAGGCCGACTTACTTCTCAAGTTTTATTTCTTGTTCCTGGTTTATGTTTGGGAGTTGTAAGGTGAAAAAGATGGCTTACAGGCAAGTAGATTCTTGGATATTTCTGTTAGAATATAATAACTTTGAAGTAGGTAGGACTACATATGACACTATAATGAAAGGTGGCTTTCTTGCTTCCACAAGAAATTGCATAGATTTGAAATATTAGATGGTTTTGGATGGTTTTTTGTCTCCCATCCATGTTATTTTTATTTCTTGTGCTTTCTCAGGACTTTTTTGCTCGTCTGTGACTTTATAAGAACTACACTGGACTGAAATGTTGTTGCACTGAGTGCACTTCCTTCCTAACCTTACTGTTTTTTCCAAGATCTAAAAATGTAGGTTTTCTTCCTAAATAAAATCAAATAAAATAAATAAATCTACTGAAAACAAGTTTCTCCACTGACTGGTAGCTAAGAAACAACTCTCACTTCACTGACTGGTGGTACAATAACTGTATCAGACTTGTATAGGTCTTTTAAATTGAAATTAAATACTTCGCTATATCTTTTAAAATTCTGAATTAGAAAGTTGAAATTTCTCACAGGCTTCACATTGTCAGAAGTGATCACAAAATAGAAATTATTTCTAATTGGCTTAAGAGCTAAGGCATGATGTTAGGAAAGAATAAAACTTTATTTCTAACACTAAAAATTTAATATTCTTAAAAATCTCTTTACTACAAAACTTAGAAGTTCCTCTACTGATTGAGACGAATATCAACTGGAAAAGAATAAGATCTAATCATCCTTGACTTTTTTTAAAAAATACAGGTTGTATTGGAAACTCTTAATTGTCTGATTTAAACACCCCCCAGCCCATCCCCTGTTTATTGCCTCTTTAATCCTCTGTGGAATGACATCTGTAACCATAGATTAAGTGTGAAAACTAAACTTTAGTTAATGCCTTTTTCTTCTTGGAAATTTGTTACCACGGTTCAATAACTTACTACGTATATGTATTATCATAGTTCATATTTTTGGTTCTGTTAGTATGTTTCTTGTTCATGCACCCCGTCTTTCTTGTGGGATTGAGTTTGTCATTACTGCACTCAATTTGCCTAGGCAGGTTAAGAAATGAAGTCCCTTAAGCTCAATTTCATTTCTGCAATCAAGTAAAATGTTAATAAAAACTATTAATAAATCTTGTAAAATGTTGTGGACTTTAATCCTGTAAAAATTGTTAGACTTGACTGAAGTCAGGTGTGCTGGAATTTTTTTAAATATTAATTTCAAGGCAAAAAATATTCGATATTTTCAGTAAAGAAACCCATATTTAATAGAAAATATGGAATTGTCATGAATATTGCAGAACATACTGTAATTCCATGAGAGAACTTATGAATAAATACCTTCTTATAGACATACTTTGGACTGGCCTTTATAGGCTTATCTATTGTAATTTTCCCATTTGGTGGTAAATGAGTGAAGGAAAGGAACCATATTTCCCTTAAATTAAGGAACAGGATGACTGGGAACTCCAGATCTAAATACTGCACTCTCAGATACTGCACTGTTCCCACACCAACCCAAAGCTATTGAGGTTTTTGAACAAGCTGAGATGTTATAATTCTGCATTTTGTTCTAGCTGGACCCACTTCTCTGACTGTATAAATAGCTGAAAGTTTGGAGATGAAGCCCAAGATTAGGAATGGGACTAGGCATTAGCACTAGGTGCATTACACTGTTACACAAATCTGGTCCTTTTCACTCTTTTCCTGCAAAAGGAGGAATCCTCTCACTCAGGATATCATGGAAGCTGGTTTCTTACCACATGAATGAATATTTGACCTGCTCATACCCTCACCTTCCATGCTCACCCTTCTTTTTCATCAACTTTATACTTGCATTTCAGAATTTTCTTTGTGCAAGCCGCTTTGCAAGTTTATCATTGTGGAGACCACCTGAATCTCATATTCCAGAGGAATAAATATTAGCTTGAAAAAGAAAAATAAACACCAAGTTCTAATCTGTACCTGTTCCAAGGTCACATGCAAGTTCTTATAATTTTTTGACCTGTGAAAGCTGCTTCAGCCATTTGGCTTAAAAAGCTCTAATAGAACATATGTTTGCCTTGTCCTGTTACTCAAGTTGGTGTGCAATAGAAACATCTTGTTCTGAGTATGTTTTTTCTTCCTATTAGTAGTAGTAGCAGTGACTACTTTGACTATACAATAGAGGTTTTCTGCCTAGTCTGTCATTCGCTTCTTCTTGTATCACATTGCTTATGGCAATGTATGGGAAAACTGAGAATACAGAATGAATCATCTTCCTGATCCCTTCTACTATACAAGTAGAAAGGTTCAGGATGATGCAGCATCATCTCTTAAAACATTTTTCCAGGTACTATTTGCTTACCCAAACGCTTGTACAAGTGTGTGTGTGTTTTTCTTGACTCTGTTCATGCGGTCTTGGATGTGTGGTTTGGTTTTGTTTTGGTTTTTTCCTACTTTTTAAAAACAGCTTATCTGATTCTGTAGCCTGAAGAGGTGGATGAGTTGAAGTTGAAAGCAAACAGCATTTGCTTTGGTGCACTGCACCATGTATTCCATTGTGCTCATGGAACCAGAAGACAATAATGTGCTTATTAAAGGAAGACACCATTAATTACACAGCTATTGCACTGTCAAGAGTGGATAATTCTAGGTTTCAATGGCCTTGTATCATTAAAAATGCTACGTTTTCCAATATATTAACTTTCTTTCACTGATCTTGGGAGTGTGTTGAACACAAGGAAGCACCTGAAGCTGACAGAATTAACCATTAACATGGATCTTATTGCTTTGCCTATTTTTCCTTTTGTTCTTATGTGTATGCTTATCATTCTCTTTGCTTGGAGATTGCTGCTGTTACTTAAGCTTTCATCTCTTCCTTTCTCTCACTGTGTGCTAGTAAATGATGGCATTTAGGATTCTGTTACAGGTTTCAGTGGCAGAAAATGTTCAAATGTTAGAAGTGGCAACATCAGAAAAATAAAATAGACTGAGGCAGTTCTACAACTCATATATGAGGACATACTTTATGGTCTTTTATAGGAGAATGTCTCGTACTCTGATTCTTTCGAGAAAACTATTTATTTCTTCAGTGAATATTATTTATTCATTATTTTTATTTCATCAAGAAGGGAGGATCTACGTGCTTGTTTGAAATTCGCTTCTGCTGTGAACAGTACTTCTACCTTCCTGCAGTGGATCTGGAAGACCAATAGAGAAGCCATCGTGCCCACCTTGACCGGGAGAGCAGGCAGACTGAGGAAGTTGATGAGGCCTTCTATGCGCAGCTGAGAGTGGCCTCACAGTCACAGGCCCTGGTTGTTGTGGGTGATTTTAACTTCCCTGATGTTTGCTGGAAGGACCATTCAGCCAGCCAGCCACAGTCCAGGAGGTTCCTCCAGTGCATTGATGATAACTTCCTCATGCAGATGGTGGAGGAGCCGACCAGGAGAGGTACACTGCTGGGATCTCATCCTCACTAACAAAGGGGATCTGGTCGAAGCAGTAAAGGTTGAGGGCTGCCTGGGTTGCAGTGACCACGAGATGGTGGAGTTCAGCATCTCGTGTGGCAGGAACAGAATAGCAAGTAGAATTGCAACCCTGGACTTTGGCAGGGCTAATTTCGGCCTTTTCAAGCAATTGCTGGGAGAAATCCCATGGGCAAGACTGCTTGAAGGAAAAGGGGCCCAAGAGAGCTGGATTGCATTCAGAGATTGCTTCTTCCATGCTCAGGATCAGAGCATCCCCACACGTAGGAAGTCGAGGAAGAGAGCCAGAAGGCCTGTGTGGTTGAATAGGGATCTGTTGGGTATGCTCAAGCAGAAGAGGCGAGTTTACAGGTCATGGAAGCAGGGACTGGCTACTTGGGAGGAATATAAGGCTGCTGTTAGAGGATGCAGGAAGGCAGCTAGGGTAGCCAAGGCCTCCTTAGAATTACAGCTGGCGAGAGGGGTCAAGGACAGCAAGAAGAACTTTTTCAAATACATAGCAGATAAAACTAATACCAGAGGCAATGTAGGCCCACTGATGAATGAGGTGGGTGCCCTGGTGGCAGAAGACACAGAGAAGGCAGAATTGCTGAATGCCTTCTTTGTCTCTGTCTACTCCGCTGGAGGCTGTCCTGGGGAACCCTGTACCCCTGAGACCCCGGATGAAGCCAGGTTAATGGAGGAGTTTGCTTTAGTCGATGAGGACTGGGTTAGGGAACAATTAAGTAGTCTGGACGTCCGTAAATCCATGGGTCCAGATGGGATGCATCCGCGGGTGCTGAGGGAGCTGGCTGAAGTCATTGCTAGACCGCTATCCATCATTTTTGCCAAGTCTTGGGAAACGGGAGAGGTGCCCGAGGATTGGAGGAAAGCAAATGTCACTCCAGTCTTTAAAAAGGGCAAGAAGGAGGACCCGGGTAATTATAGACCGGTCAGCCTCACCTCTGTCCCTGGGAAAGTAATGGAACAGCTTATCCTTGGTGTCATCTCAAGGCACATCAGGGATAAGAGGGTCATTAGGGGCAGTCAGCATGGCTTTACCAAGGGTAAGTCATGCTTGACCAACCTCATAGCCTTTTATGAGAATGTAACAAGGTGGATGGATGATGGCAGAGCGGTGGATGTGGTCTACCTTGACTTCAGTAAAGCCTTTGACACAGTCTCTCACAGCATCCTCACAGCTAAATTGAGGAGGTGTGGTCTAGACAATAGAGTAGTGAGGTGAGTTGCAAACTGGCTTAAAGAGAGAAGCCAGAGAGTGGTGGTCAATGGTGCGGAGTCTTGTTGGAGGCCAGTATCTAGTGGAGTGCCTCAGGGGTCAGTACTGGGGCCAATATTATTCAATATATTCATTAATGATTTAGACGAGGGTATTGAGTGTACTATCGGCAAGTTTGCTGATGACACTAAGCTGGGAGGAGTGGCTGACACGCCAGAAGGCTGTGCTGCCATCCAGCGTGACCTGGACAGGCTGGAGAGTTGGGCGGGGGATAACCTGATGGAATTTAACAAGGGAAAGTGTAGAGTCCTGCATCTGGGCAGGAACAATCCCAAGTTCCAGTATAGGTTGGGGCATGACCTATTAGAGAGCAGTGTAGGGGAAAGGGACCTGGGGGTCCTGGTGGACAACAGGATGACCATGAGCCAGCACTGTGCCCTTGTGGCCAGGAAGGCTAATGGCATCCTTGGGTGTATTACAAGGGGGGTGGTCAGTAGATCGAGAGAGGTCCTCCTTCCCCTCTACTCCGCCCTGGTGAGACCCCATCTGGAATATTGTGTCCAGTTCTGGGCCCCTCAGTTCAAGAAGGACAGGGAACTGCTGGAGAGGGTCCAGCGTAGGGCAACAAAGATGATTAAGGGAGTGGAGCATCTCCCTTATGAAGAAAGGCTGAGGGAGCTGGGGCTCTTTAGTTTGGAGGAGACTGAGGGGTGACCTTATTAATGTTTATAAATATATAAAGGGTGAGTGCCACGAGGATGGAGTCAGGCTCTTCTCAGTGGCAAACAATGATAGGACAAGGGGCAATGGGATCAAGCTGGAACACAAGAGGTTCCACTTAAATTTGAGAAAGAACTTCTTCTCAGTGAGGGTAACAGAGCACTGGAACAGGCTACCCAGGGAGGTTGTGGAGTCTCCTTTCCTGGAAACATTCAAAGCCCGCCTGGACACATTCCTGTGCGACCTCACCTAGGCGTTCCTGCTCCAGCAGGGGGATTGGACTAGATGATCTTTTGAGGTCCCTTCCAATCCCAAACATACTGTGATACTGTGATACTGTGAAAGGGGATGGAACACGCGAAGCTTCCATCCATTTCCCATTAACAGCGCTCTCATGGTCACTAGATGGCGGTCTGTCCTCCGAGATACAACGGGTCATCCAGCGTCCAGACCACGTTGAGGATTAATATGATTTGGATCAGCTCAGTCAGCATTAGATTACTTATATTGTTGATGAAACAAAAATTTACATCAGAGATGAAACAAGTTGTTTGCGCTGAAGTGCGAGTTCTGGCGCCATGGAGTACTCTAGCGTTCAACTACTCTGCTGTTTTTCTCCCCTGCCCCCATCCTAAGTTTTCAGTTTATTTAATTTTTGTTTGTTTGTTTTGGTAGGGGGGAGTAACGGAGTGGTAAATGAAGAAAAAGTTGTGAATAAATTTTACATTTTGTGTTATAGGTTACTCAACCAAAGAGAATAAAGTATGTATTTTATGCCAAAAATGCTGCTCTTCTCTTGTAATGACAATTACCAGGAAAACTTCAAATGATCCTGCTTCAACACTTAGATATCTATATCTTTTTATTTTCCTTTATTTTTTTAATGGAATAAGAATAACGTAAAAATGCAAAACCTGTTTGCAAAAAAATACATTTGCAGTTTTGTATTTACTATTTTTAATAGCCTTCAGATTGCAGTGCCTGTGCTTTTTTTATTTAATAAAAAAGACTTTTAAAAAAACCCTTACTTTTAAATTTCTTTCTCTTCTGAAAAAAATGTTGCAAAAACTATTAGAATACTCTACTCATCTAATACTATTAGCAGCATGCTACCTATGAGACCTTGAAATATCTTTTAATTATATATGTAATGTTTCAGAGGAAACACAAAAATGTACATTTACTGCTTGAAGAGTATTACAGTGTAGAATTTTTAGAATAACGTGTGTTGCATATGCTTTCTAAATTTCCTTGAAAATCCTCTAGAGTCATTTTTAGAAATTTAACAATCAAACAGATATCTGATGTATACTTTCTCATTTAACCATTCACGGCATGCTGGACTTTTTTCTCAACAGCATGTCAATATTCCATCGATATCATCATTAGGAATTTTAACAATGAAACTGATTTGCAGTGTATGCTTACCAAGATTAGCAAGCATGTGCTGCATATTTCTGTTAATAGCCTGTCAATATCATCATTAGAGAATCAGCTAATAGATCTGTATAGCAAGCACATGCTGACCATCATAATATTTAGAATCCAAAATGACTTTGTTTAGCATAAGTCTATTTTTGCTTCTTATCAGAAGGGATATCTTGATACTATCTTTTACTGTGAAACCTTTGAACTAGTGTTTCTGTAAACATAGTATGATATAAACCTTTACCAGAAACTCCAATAATAGTGCATTAGGATTCACAAAGGTATCATTAAAGTGTTTATGAAAGTCTTATAATATACTGTGCCTTCAGCTTTGGAACAAAAGTTTGATTTTTGAGGGTAACCTCAGTACTGCATATATGCAGTTGTTTATCACTTGCTCCTACTTGCCTTTAAATGTGTAAGACTTTTAAATTCTTTATCTGTATATGTTATTAACTCATGATTTAAAGTCTATTATTTAAAAAACAAACAAAAAACCCCCCACAAATCCAGGGTTTACCAAGACCTGAATCCTATTTCTCTTGTAATTTATTAGATTTATTTAAAGATTGTAACCTTCTAACATGATGAAAATGTAGTAGCAATAGGCTATAATTTTGTGCCATATGCTGGAGAATTAATGGCATGCCCCTATCACCATAAGATAGGAAGCAATTAACTGTTTTCCCACATGCATGTATATATTCCCCATTTTGATGCTGATCAAGTGTAGTGATTCATTGATACAGAAGAAACATTGTAATTAGTAAATTCAGTTTTGGATATCCAAGATGTGTAGAAATTTTGTCCGAGAAGCCAATTGAACTAATTATGTTCAGGAAAAAAAAAAAATGTTAATTGTAAACTTAATGGAGAGACATTATGGTGCAAGTTGCTTTTGTGACTTTTGTAAATAACAGTTATTGCAGAGCAGAATTTTGGCCTTCTATCTTTATTACCTGTGAAACACCCATTTATTTTCAGGCTTGCTTTAAATGCAGTAATATAATAAGGAATGACAAAGTCCTACTTTGAAGAACCATTTATTTGGGCAGTAAAAATATAGCCTCTCAACATTTTTACCCAATTATCCATCTTTGTTTATTCTGTTTAAGGTTTGCAGGGTAATGGTTCCAGCACAGCTAATAATCGGCACTAGCATGGACATTGCTGCAGGAGAAAGATTTGCTTCTCATGGAGATAACTCCTGTGGTCTCCCCAGCCTGCGTGAGGTCTCTGCTAGGGTCATGCTCCTAACATCTTGCGATGAGTGAGGACAAGGACATGGCATACACCGTTTAAAGACAGATAGTTTAACCTTGCCTAACATTTTACCTTGGCTACTGTGGTTTTTCATAGCTCCCTTTTCAGAGCTGATATAGTAGCTTTATAGGTATGGAAGCATGATTTTTACCTTAGCATTGGTTTGAGGATAATCGGGTCATCTGTAGAAAGCAGCCTGAACTCTGACTCTGCTCATTTAAAACCAATGATCTCCTCAGCCTATTTGCCTCAACTGTATACTCCAGGAATTTTATTATGTTGGTTTACATGAAAATGAGTATCATAATTATTTATTTTTTTAATCCACTGTTTGCTGTATTAAGTAAGTTACTCTGCTGTAGTCATATTAATTCTATGTTCTGGACTTGCTTAAGATGCATCTGTGCCTCATGAGAGACAGTTACATGGCAGCTATACAGAGGGGTTTTTTTTCATGTCATTGAGTTGTGTCCTCTGTTCCTACATCTGATACTGGGGTCGTGAACTTTAGGTTCAGTAATAACAGAAAATAGGGCTAGATGAAGAAAAAACCTTCTGGAGGCTTGCATGGATAGTACAAGCACAAACAGAAACTGCTGACAAGTAAGCTTTCCTAACTGTCAAGTACTTAAGTTCAGCTGATGCAATAATAATTTGCACAGAACAATAAGCTGTATTGCTGCATATAATATTCCTTTTTTCTAATGACTTATTATCCTAGGATGATGAGGAGATGAGTAGAATATAAGTTTGTTAAAAACGTAATTGCTTTTCTATTCAAACAAAAGCATGCAGCATATACATTGTGACAAATGCCTAATGAATAGGAATAGAGCTTTTTTGTTTTGTTTCAGTTTATGGCAATGCTTGCCACAACTGCCTGTTTAAGAATTTAATTGCTTTTAATTTTAACAGTAACCTGATAGTTGCTTTTGGTGGAAAAATCATACACAGGAATATGCCTCTTCACTGCATATGTTGGCTGTTTACAAACCAAGAATGTCCACTTCATGATTCAAGTTGAACAATTACAAGAAGATTAATTTTGTAGAGCTATTGCCATTGTACCATATATAATTGTATAAATACTGCATCAACGCATTTTTAAAAATCTGTTGCAGACAAAATGCACTAAAAACCTTTGAAAATCTTATTGAAAAAAATGTTACTTTTGAAGATGTCTGCATATAAACAACTTTCCTTCCATAGATGTATTATAACCTAACCTGAATTAAAATCTGTGAATGTTAAAGCCAGCCTTATGCAAGTATCTATGGTTCTCATACTGATTGATAAAACCCTAAACTTGTGTTGCTCTGGCTAATTACTCTCTTCAGATGACACTGGTCCTGGGCAGACACTTCCATAAATACATTTGAATGTGCAAGATGGTGAGGCAAATTTCCTTCAACCAACAGATTCACAGTGTACCTTTTCTGTCAGTGATCAGCACTACTGGGCTGTAATTTTTGACTTGTCATTATCATCACCTCAGCCAGAACAACCATAGTATGTGGTATCTTTACATAATTAAACTTTGTTTGTATCCTTGGCTTATTATGCAAACAATAGGAGTCCTTTCCCTACCCCTTGGGGCAATGGTTATGGAAAGAGTACCTATGCTTTATAGCAACTGATTAACTATCTACTAAGTATGAACCATCCCTCTTGTTTTTTTCTTTTTTCTTCTTTTTTTTTTTTTTTTTTTTTTTTTTACTGGGGAAATTCAGTCTTTGTTAGTTATGTCTTGTTACTAATTTTCTTGGGGCCATCATCATGGCATTGTTGACAGAGATTGCAGTTATACTGTCCTGAGAGTTAAGTGAAGATGATTCGTCTTTTACCTAATCTCAGGAGACCTGAAGACCATGCTAAAGGCAGAAGGAAAAATGGGTATGTAGTCAACTGCACCAAGACAGGATCCTGTACAGGAACTGGACTGCAGGTAGTTGTGCCTCAGCATCCCCCATAGTGTGGGGGACTTTTATGCACACAAGGTTCAGACTAAGTGTTCTGTCTCTGAAAAAGTGTTAGCATGAGATGTCTGAGTATACTTTGTGCTTAAACCTAGTGGAAAAGAGATTGGGTTTCCTAAAGTGAAATGACATATGACTTGTGTAGAGCAAAAATAATTTATTTCTTTAATGTTGTTTAAAATGTTTGCAAAAGTTTTGGTTTTTACTTCTTAGCGACATGCTCTTTGCAAACAAGCACCTATTTACCTGTCTGCCTGCAAACAGATGAGTGAACAGATACTTAATACATGTGGTAGCGAAGTACACTGTTTGGCATGTTGTGGTTCTACAAGATAGAGGTACAAGGTACTCATGCATATTGTCTTGCAGTCTGGCTCCTCCAAAATAGTACTCAGATTTCTACTTTCTTCTCTTTGTCTTCTTTATATAAAGTTCATATCTGGAAAAAATAAAATTTGTACAGGGTTCCATCTTGCTCATATTGATGAGGTACCTCTAAACACTCTCAATTCAAAGTTTTTGGTGCCTGTCCCAAAAGCGGGTGAATTCTTCCTTGATGCTGTGTAGGTTCCTGATACACTATTTGCCAGGGATACACGGAGTGGTTGAAATCCTCCACAAGCCTGGTTTTCATTGCACCTCTACCAGTACAGATGTATTAGGACAAGAAAAATGTCTGTGCAGGACAAGCTTTCTCAGAGATATAATTTGTTTTCTCCCATCACTCTTCTACCTGATAATGAGCCTGGGAAATTTTTAAAGCACAAATACTATCTCATCCCAGGTTTCTTCCAGTTCCTTGGAATCTGTGTTCCACCTCTCCCGTGTCCTGTTTTTTCAGTATCAGACTGAATTCTTTCTGGATAGCATAACCGAAGGTTGCAATATACAGTTGTCACATCATTCCAGTGACTCTCCTGCTGAATTATATGCTCCTGGAATGCAGCTTCAGCTCACTGGCTTTCTGTTTTCACACATTCTCCAGACAAGAGCTACGGGGCAGTCTCACAAGCATCTGTTTTGTGGTTACAGAAGTGGTACAGTTCTGCATACACTTCACCTGAGATTTTTCATGTTGTAATTTCACTAACTCCCCTTGTGTGTCCCTGCTGTGGTGGTAACCCAGAGATTACACGCATGCAGGAGAACCTCACCTACCAAACAGCTGAAAGATCTTTGCCTGTCCAGTTCATAATCCATTCCTAAGCTAGCAGAGAGGTTGAAAAGCAATACCAGAAGGGTGTTGTTGAGTCTAGAATGGAACTATGATGAGAAACTGAGATTATCAGATGGAACAAAAGTGCATGTTTGAGCTTGAACCAAAGGTCATGCAATATCCAGAGCCTCTTGCAGGGATCTCCCAGTGCCTTAAGGTGATAACACAGAACATGCCACATGAAAAACTTATTTCCTGCTATTAAACAACAGGATTCCGTCTTAATGCCTGGTGATCTGAAATCTGTTCTAGGGAGTTCTGCGTCTTCACAACTGAGATGAAATATTCTTAACGCAAGTACTCCTCTGTAAGCTTTGATTTTTGTTTTGGTTTTGGGCTTTTGTTTTGTTTGGGGGTTTTGTTTTGTTTTGGGGTTTTGCTTGTTTTTGTTAGTTTGTTTGTGGGGGGGTTTTTGTGTGTGGTTTGCTTTTTGTGTTTTTTGTTTTGTGGTTTTTTTTTTTTTTAGATTTAGTTGGTTGGTGTTCTTTTTCTATTTATTTTTTTTTTTTAATTTTCCATCATTTCAGACTTTTCCTTTTTAGCTATTGCTAAATCAGTCACTGGGAGGAGTCACCTTTATATCATTTAACAATTCATTATTATAGTATCCAGGATCTTTTAACTCAGTATTTCAGGCTACAAGGCCCTTTTTTCAACCTTTAGGGATACGTTTAATTTCCAGCTTGACTTGGGTTCTATTGAAGCATTCCTCACTCACAGGGTAAGTTTTTTTACTTTTTTTCAGATTCATTTTCACACTTGGGTTTTACGTTCCTCAAAGTTAAAGCAAGTCATCTGTTTATTTTGTTTGCAGTTTTTCTACAGAGTCACAAGTGTTGCATGTTGTAGGATTTCCACCTCACCTTTTGTAGTCCATATAAATGGCTAAGTATTGCTTATATCTGGAAAGTTGACTCAGTGAAAGTGTAGTAAATAATAGTTCAAACTATGCCAAGTAGATCTCGAATCTACAGCTGCTGACCTATTTGTGTCCTGTCTGGATTCTTCATGGCTGTTTATTCAGTTGTGATTCCGAAGCACTGGTTCTGCTTTCTTGCTGGGTGGTATCACTTAATAAATATTTTAATGTCTTGCCTGTGGTCCCAGAACACTGGATTTCCCACATTTTGAAAGTACTTTCTGAGAAGTTGTTTGGGATGTTATCAAATGGCTGCAGCCCAGCAATAAATATAGGTAGGATTTTTAATATGAAGTTGGCATGTCTCACAACTCAAACTTGGGCATTTGTTTTTTTCCTTGCATAGTTTATTTGTTTAAGAGAAAAAAGAAAAACAAGAAAGTATTTGCAGAATTGAATTAGTAATTTCGTATAGAAGAATGATAATTGTTGTTTTTGAGATTTTGAAATAGTTCTGTACAGATTTGTTTTACAGTTTAGTTTTCAGGTTAAACTTGATAGGAATATTAGATACTGTTCACAGTATGGCTGATTTAGAGCTTTTAAGCTAGAAGTTAAAACATTAACATCCAGTAAGGCAGATAACACTGTTTTATTTTCCTGGTCTCCTGGTAAAAAACAAGGCTTTTGGCCAAATATGTCCCCAGGAGTGGATTTCACCTTCCCCAGCCAAGGCTTCATCTGGTCCTACTCATCCCAGTATTGTAAAGATGCTCCGAGAAAACGACCTCTCAGCCTTCCAGTCTGAAGTTCTTATTTTCATCTAAATGCCCGTATCACCTTTGGCAAAGGATTACAAGACTGAGTAAAGGTAGTTTTGAAGTCTGGTGGTGAGGTGCTCACTGTTTCCTGTCTGTTTCAAGATAAGACTTAATTTAGACTAGAAACATATTCATACTGCTCACTGTGCCTAGATGCATAGTTATATCACTCATATTGGGCCCAAAAATGCTTTTACAAGCTGAAGTTATATAAAAACAAGTTTCAAAATGAAAGGCTGTCTAAAATCTGTATCTTCTTCAGCTAGACAGTGTGCTAGCAGTGTTGTTTCCTGCTGTCTGGGAGGTCATCCTCATTCACAGCATGAATATACATTTGAGACATATGAAACTAATTTATGACAGACATTTAGACCTTACAAAGGCAGGACAGAAATACAGAAGGGAACAAAATAGAAAATGTAGTCATCTTTGTCACTAAATGACATACAATGAAGACAGTAGTATGCTGCATGTAAGTAAGTGTTTGTCTTCTAGTAAATGTGAGAAATAGCCTGTTGTTGTATTTTTTTAACCGCCTGTGTATCCAAATCAGCTATAGCTGATTCTCAAGATAGTTCACATCAAATGGTTGTTTGTAAAGTGTATCATCTTCTGAAAATGTACTGAACTGTCAAATCTACTTCAGAAGGTATTTTGAGAGATACTTTTGCTTATAAACAAGTTTATGGCCTCAGCTGAAATGATAGCAAAAGAAAAAAAACACAGCTAAGAAAACCACCCAAGCAAACAAACAAAAAAACCAACCCTCCTAACCTTTAGTGTTCTCTTTAGCACTTAAGAACTCACACAGATAACTGACACAAAACAAGTTTGAAGTAAATTCTCCTTAATATAATAATTCTTACTTCGAAGCAAACCAAAACAATAAGCTGTCCTTTTCTACCTGCTTCTACTCACATATGGACACACAACTCATACAACATTGTTGAGTCCGTTGTTTCAGAATATGGCAACAAATCTAACTTATATAATGAGAGTACTTGGGAAATACTGACCTTCTGTTTGGTCCTGCCTACTGTTTGGGTTGCATTTGGATTCCTCATGTGCAAATTCAGCTTCTCTGGGTTTGTAACTGTAGAGAGAAGGAAGGTGTGAAGAGCACCTACTTTATGTACTGCCACCATGATTTGTTTTTCATGTATGTGTCAAAATGCATGCGAGCATTTTAGTGAGGCAATCGTGCTACTAAAATTAGCATTTTGTCTTAATGGTATCTCATTAGCTTGACCACCTCTGAATTGTTTTTGAAGTATTCTGAATCTGAATTTGTTTTGCTGTGTGAAGTTTGGGAAGTTTTTTGGGTCAGAGAAGCTCTTTAATACTGGAAGAAAAAAAAACAGAAGCCATTAGATTGAGGGTAGAATGGAAAGTTCACTTGATGAGGAGAAAAGCAATTGGGGGGGGGGGGACGGGCACAGAAAAGCTAAGGTGGGAAGGGGCCTCTGGAGACCAGTGTCCCCTGCTGAAAGCAGGGCCAGCTTCAGCTGATTGCTCAAAGCTGTATCCAGCTGGCTTTTGAATATCTCCAAGGATGGAGACTCCACAGCTTCTCTTAGGGACCTCATCTAGTGTTTGTTAACTGTCACAGTAAGGGTGTTTTTCCTTATGTGTAAGTAAGGAAACAAATTTATTCGTTTTATGGTTGTGCTCATTGCCCCTTTTACAATCACTGGGAGTCACTGAGGAGAGTCTGTTTTCATCTTTACTTTCTCCCACTGAGCCCTAGGGTTAGCAGAAATATAGGTGTTGGACTGAATTTAGTGGGGAATCTAGTAAAACCTGGTTTTAATCAGCTCAAGAGTGATTATGAGAATCAAAGCTTTATCTCTCCTTTGCTCTGCTGATGCTGGTTTTCAAGGTGTAATTATATCATATTAAAGTCATGATGAGGTTAATGAGGTCTGAACATTTCTGTTTTCTGAGTGTGTTGGTGGTGTTGGGAAGACTTGCCAAACAGTGAGAAGGCAGGGTTTTGCACAGTGAAGATGTCTGAAAAGTACAATTCCCAACAGGTTTGGCAGTGAGGGATTTCTTAAAGGAATTGCTAATTGCTCTAAGGAATTGTGTAGAATTCCAGTTGCAATTGCTTTTTTTTAAAAAAAAAAAAAAGTATTTTCAGTACTATGCTTTTCAGTTTTGTTCAGTATCAAAAATAGTCATTGTCACATTAGGTTTTATGTAGTTTCTGAATGCTCTTAATTCTCTTAAACTTTCTGGTTTGGTTCTGATAGCAACAGCTATTTGGTATATAGAGAACAGACTGGATCCTGCTCTCATAAATTTGTCTTCCATTTTCTTCCTCTGCAGTGGCTTGCTACAGATTTCTTTTGCATCTGTGCTGTTTAATAGTACATCTTATTTTATGATATTCATATGATTTGTAATCTTTCAATATCTGATATGAAGTGAAATCTTTATCAGTGAAACAAGGCGTATTTATGTTGGTATAATTTTACTGTTTATTGGTATAATAAATATCAATCTGCACTCTTTTAGGAAAAAATAAAAGAAGTGTTTTTGTTGTGAAAACTGCTTTATGTGATGTGGTAAGTTCTCATATCCATATCTGGCAAGAGTGGGCAAAGCGTTCAAATTATCTAACTCTGTGTGGACTACTAGTTGGAAAGGGACAGAAACATTGCTGTGGAAGTTAAGCGAATGTGTTACCATGCAGCTGGCAAACAGATGGAGTTGGCAGACAGCATCCTCAACTGCTGTATGTAGTTTTGAATAATATCTGTTCAATACAGATGAGAGTGAAAACCAAATTGAGATCAAATATACATATATTTTTTAATGCAAAAGTAAAAGTGCAGGATAAAAATTAAACTTGTGCAGCTTATATTTGTTTTCAAATGCTTACCATATTGCATTTTACATGGAGAATATTGGAACTGTCTTCCCTCATGCAGAGTTAGAACATATTTCAGGTAACTCAGATTTAAGTCAGGCTGTCTGTATTTTTTTGTCATTATCTCTCTGACTTTCCAAGTCTGCCAGAGTTTCTATTTCATTTCTATGTTGTTGACATTAGGAGACATGCTTGATCTCTTTGTTCAGGGCCTCTGAATATGTGTTTGTTAAAGTCAACTTGTTATGTCATAGAAACCACTGGCACATGGTCACTGTGGAAAAATTACTAAAACCAATGGTGAACTTCAGTATTCTGTCTTTCCTACAAGAAAACATAACAAACTGAATCAAAGTAAATGGCATTTTGCTCTACTTGTATGCTGGTTTTACATAATGCAGACATACTAGCATACAGACAGTATTGGACCTTATTGCAAAAATCTTCAAAATGTTTAACATCCTCTATATAAGATGCAACGCTTTATGTTTACGTCTGCTTAGGTCAAGCCAAGCAGATGCAGAAACAAAGCTGGAAAAGTGTGAAATGGTCTAAATGGGGCAGTAGGAGGACAAATGAATGTGTGTGGGAGGGAATTTTGCTCTCCAATTAAGAGGAAACTGACACTTCCACAGAAGTTTCTGTTTTCCAGAAGCCAATTCAAATCTGTCTGCAAGCGTAAGCTGCTGTTGTCTTGCATACTTTTCCCCCTTCATCCTCCTATTCCATTTTCCCACCCCCTGACAAAGAGATTTAGAGAATGCAAATAAATTGCCTGTCTGAAATGGAGGGACCTGTGGGCTTTGGTTGACATTAGTGTATTGTGGAGGGATCCAGATGCACGATACTCATCAAATTTCTATCAATACTAATTTACTAATATCAATAATAATCTGTTTCCCAGTGGATCAGCTTTCTCAAGCAGGGTCTACTTACAGCTCTGAGCCCTTCAACTGAGGTGTCATTAAAGCTGAGCACTGTTCTGGGGCTATTGACAGTTATTAAAAATGACCTTAATGTAATTTCATGCCTATCAAAACAAAGGCCATATGTTAAGGATTATGAAAAGCTACAGTGAAGGAAAGCAGTGACAGGCTTCTGCTGGATGAGGGTAGAGGGAGTTCAGCATATGTGAAGATTATTGGCTCCTCTCATCTGCTTCTTTTCCTAAGGCACTGAGCGGTGCCCCTTGGTAGGCAACTGTTATGCTAAAGGCATAATTGGAACAATTTAGAGCTCAGGGGTACACTTTTTTAAAGATCTGTCATAGCATATCATCTCAACAGTTAATGTGGCGTAAAATATCATAAACACCGCTGAGGACCCTGGAGTCCCTATGGCAGGGACCGATCGATAAGACCCGGTGGATGATCTGTCTTCGCTCGCAAATAGAGGGCAATGTGAGGAACGCTCTCACTTGCTTTTCTATTCTGTCACTTTATAGACACCATGGGCTTTTACCTGGATAACTCACTCGTAAGTGAGAAACAATAGTTTGGTAAACGTCAGGCATGGTGATCAATAAGAAGGTTTTGCAAAACTGTGTGACTATCAAGTCCAAAACACAAAACAAATTGGTTCCTGTTAATAATCAAAACATACCTTGCTATAATATGCATAAATGAGCCCACAATTAGAGATCTAGAAATACTTCAGACAGCATAGCTTATGTCCTTTTCCCTTTGCTCTTAAAAATGAATTGCCAAGAGTTTCCCTATTGATACATATATATATTACATGTATTTATTTTTCTTCTCTTTAGAATATGAAAGTACCTTCCCAACTTGGTAAGTGTGCATACAGACCTCAGGCTAGCTACCTATGTGTGTGATGGAACTGGTGTTCTGGCTCTCTAACCTGAGCTCTTAGCACCTGACACCTGGGCCACTCAGTGCAACAGCAAAAAAAGGTAAATGGTTTACAGCCTCCTCATTCTCTCACCAGTCCCAGTTCAAACTGCCCCTGGAATGCTTTTAAAAGTCACAAATAGATGTTATCTCTAGAGTCTCTTGTGATTCTGGAGGACCAAGGAGGAAGGAGGAACACTGGATATCCCCAGTCACAACCTGGTGCCTGGGGACAGGAGCAGGGTGGCTCTGCTCTGATAGCCAGCCACTGCATCAATGGCTAGACCTTTATGAGAGCCTCTTTAGCATGAGAGATAGGCTTTAAATTACAATCCTCTCAACAGCAGGGAAATTTTAAATATCACTGGCACATCAAACTAAAATATCTTTTTGTGTGTGTCGAAGTGTGTCAAGTTAAATAAAAATAGTTCTAGAAAATCTAGATTTTTATACCAGAAATTAGCATATAGTTTGTTGTTGTTTTTTTGTTTGTTTTTTTTTTTTTCCTCATGGCTACTTCAGGCAACATTTTATTTCCAGTTACTTTTGTGTATGGCACAGGGCAAGCAACCTAATGTCTACATCGTTGTGAGTACAGTGTTAGTCTTTCAGGACTGTTGTGAATGAAAATGCTGTTATTCCTTAGTTTTGTATTTATCACATCTGTAGACCATGTTGAGTTATCTGAAAAAGGATATAAGCATAATTTTGAAAAAATGCTAGAGAAGATTCTAATGTTGTAGGTGGAATATAATATAGTACATTACAACTTTTTTGTATTGTTTTAAGAGTCCTTATAGCATGAGTGTGTAACAAACCATAATCTAAAGCCACAATTGGAGATGTGCTCTCTATGACAGGTATTGTTTTCTGCCAGTTGTCCTCATGTCAACACCACCCTGTCCTCTGTGTTTTTCCAAATGTTCAACAGATGGGGCAGTGGACTGCTGGACTTGAAAATTAATTTAGGGCCAAAAGAAAAGAGTGCAGAAAACTGGAGTGTTTCTTAGCCATGCGAGTTTCTCCATCCAGTTTATCATGAGATCACACACACTCTTTTTTTTCCCTGAGTCACTACTGTGAGCAATGTGTAAAGGTGGGAAAAAAAAACACTAGAGAAGTGAACAGATCAGAGGTGGTTGTATTTTTCATATAGTTAAATGCATTACGTAGATCCTGAGACTGCTGGATTGAGTTATTGGCATGATAGGGTGATTAACATTAATGGCCGACTGAATTTGGCCTCTCGATCTTCGATTTCAAGGTAAAAATCTGTTAGGAAAATAATAAAAATAAATAATCTCATGATGGGCACAGATGTCTGAAAAATATTTCCACAAAAATTATCTTTAATACAAACTTCCATTAACCTTTTCATGCCCTTTACAATAGGTACTCTAAATGGAAGATTATAGCAAGTCACACTAAGAACAATTTTTATTTAGGAAAGAAATGTAAGTTTTTCCATTAATGGGAGAAATATGCAGCAGTTGCTAGAGATGTTCTTAAAGGATCAGTCATTGGACCAAGAAAATCTGGAAGGCATCGTAATTTACAAGTCTGTTAAGACCTGCAGAAAAATTAGATTATTTTAAAAACTCTTCAGGGAAATCAAGTTCTCTGTGGGCTTAGCTTTGTCTCCTTATTCAGAAACATATATTATAGGATCAAAGCAGGCATATTTTATACTGGTCTCTGTGTCTTTAAACATTTCTGCAAGTTACTTGAGATTCTGAACAAGGAATGGCCCATCATGTGCATTGATGAGTGGTCCATCTGGGATGTATTTTAAATTTTTTTCTCTCCTATTTTGGAAGTTTTCTATTTTGTGCATATTTGGTGGTTGTATAAATTATATTAGGAGAATCTATATTTCTTCAAAATTTGTCTTAAATTAAAAAAAAAAAAAAAACTATCTTCCCTAATATTTTTTTTTTTTTTAAATGATATGCCAGTTTCAATTGTCTTGCGTGAGTCAGCTCTGGTGCTGTTAATCTGTGTTGGCTTCTTTTTCCAAAATCGAGTCTTTAATTGTCCTTTAATTGCCTTTAATATGCAATAAATAGAATAGTTCTCTGTATTTAGATACGTGTGCTCCTCTTACTTTTAGATTAGTTGTTATCCAAATCAGTATCTCACATGTTTAAAATGCTTTATGATCCAGAGTGCTCTCTCTCTCTGGCCTCTTTCATCTATAAAATATATTTGCAGATCTGTTTTCTCAAACTGGCATGGAAGTGCTTTGTCACATCCTCAGATCATCTGACCTCTTTCACTGCTCTTAGCTTAGAGCTTGATCCTGCCCAGTCATCTGAAATATTTATATGATTCCAGCCTGATGACTGTGTCATTCTCTACTAATTTTCTGTGCAAATCTGCCTGTCGCCTTTTTCTTTTTTAAACTTTGCATTGTGACACTTAAAATCCAGGATAAAATTGCTGTTTCCTTATTCTTACATTAATATTGTCACATGTGTTTTCTGCTTGGCTTAAAAAACGTTGACCCAGCATTTCTAAATTATCTAACTTTTTAACTTGGCCCCATGTAATTTCTCTTAACATTATTGCTTGCACTGCAAATGTTCAGAGTTCATCTGTGCTTTTTTACGTTTGTGGGACTTTATAGGAAGATCCAGTAGGCTGAATTGCCTGACGATCATCTGTCGGTGTCAATCTAGCCTTAGTCCACAGTTCTGAGATGTCTCTGAGAAAGACCTTTGCATCAATAGCTACAATGGCTGACAGAACAGCCCAGTCTTAAATGTCGGTGTACCCTGTGGTCCTTCATAATTAATGTAATCCTGTGATACCAGTTGTAAATTAGTACAGTGATCTGCATGATTTAATGATCGCTGCTATGAAGAAGTTCCCTTATAAATGCTGTATCACAATATTATTTACAGTGTTGATTTCCCAGATGTTGGCTGACATCATTAGGACTATGGCACTCAGGATTTGGCCCTCTGTTATTGTAAGTATCTTACAAAGAGGGCTAAAGATTGACATGATGCCAACAAATATGAGGATGATCATATGAAGAGAACATTAGTTGTTTACACTGTTTTCTATAGTCTCCATACAATACACTACTTTGTGTTCCCAGAAAGTAAATTGAATGTTATATATAAAGCCATGAAAAAGAACTTTCCCTGATAAACATTAAATCAGTCAATTTTGTATTAAGAAAAAAATAAGCTTAAGACCATGATCTCTGACAGCAGGGAATAAGAATTACTCCTACATACCCCTGGCTACTGTATTTAACAGTTCACTCCTTTCAGAAGAAATAATGCAGCAATTATAATGCACCAATTCAACCACATCATCATAAACCAAACTCTTAACTTCTTAATTTTAGCCCCCAGATGCTTGTTCTTAACATTATAATGGTGGGATTACAATGCAATGATTTTAAAAGTATAGTGGGTGTCAAAGTGTAAAATTTACTAAATTAGCTGCAGTCAGGTAGATCTTGCTCACAACCCAACGCTTTTCTTCCACTGTGCTGTGTTCTCATACATACAGCTGTGAAAGCCAGTGCCTAACCCTGCCAGTTTTTCAGTTCCATGGAATGAAGCTCTTGGCAAAAAGCAGCTGGCCGGTTGGTCTACTGGTCATGAGACTGGATGATAACTTCTGCAGATACTTGGGAGTGAACTGTCAGTGTCAGCAAGTTCCCTACAAAACTCAAAACTGAACCAAGTTCAAACTTCTGGGTCAAAGGAATGTATATTTTTAAATAATTTTAAAGTGGCTTTGTGCTCTGTACTTCTCTGCCATACATTTGAGTTTACAGTGATCTTTTGTCAGGATTAAGACTTCCTAAAGTGCTTTTATTTATTCTCTGATCTATCATGATGTGTCCTGGTTTTATTCTTTAACTCTGTTACCTTTGGCTGTCAAAAGCCTGAGTGGACTCTTCAGTATGTTTCCTAGTCATGGGGGGAAGACTTACAAAGAGAGGTTTTAGATGTGGTTTGTGTATGCATGGTCTTCTTGACTTATGTTAGTAGCAGAATCTGAGCTTATTCTGATGCTGAGATGGGGGACCGTAGTGGTAAATAAGCCGTTCTCATTCTGTTCAGGAATTTGTAAAACATGTTCTATGTCTCCTTTTTGTTTTGCCTCCCACCCATCCTCCAGTCAGCAGCTCTGAAACTTCCATAAATCTGCTGCAACTCCCTTGGCTTAGATACCTATGTTGGAAAATACATTTGTTCACATAGTTATAGTTTGTAGTTACTGTACATGATGTCCTGTAAAACCATACTATTTTTGCCTGTATCTTTCCTTCTTTATAAAACTCTCCAACATAGTTCAGGGCTATTCACTCTACTGTGGGGGTTCTCAATTGCATGGTGTATTTGAACAATGCAAGAAAGAGAGCTTGGTGGCTTATATTTTGAAGTTCTCTCACCATTTTTTTGACCTGTGAGTTTTAGGGCAGATCAGTGATTCCTGTCTCCAAAGACTGCTGAGAGAAAGACCTTATTTGGTGCTTGTTCTGTACCTTCATAATAGCAGGGAAGCAAAAGACAGGAAAATAAAATAATGTTAACAAACTCAAAACTGACACACACAAAAATCTTCAGATAAGACTTCAAAGAATGAACTCCTAGTAATGGCACTTTTAAAGGTTTAGCCTACAACCAGCTGAATATTGGTGCATACCAGGTGGGCTGATTCTGTTTTGTACAAGGGGGTTGTGCCTGTCCCCTTGTGCAAAAGCATCCAAATTCACCTACATACATTGTGCATGAAGATCAGCCGCACATGCCAAAACTTGCATATGGATTCTTGCTAGAAAGCAAAATTGGATTCTAAGAGAAGCTGGAATTTGCTGCCATTTTACTGCTCATGTCTCCACTACTGTTTCTGACAATAGTTCACCTTGGGCATGCACACAGTGCACCTGAAAACATGGTATAGGCATGTGTATGAGATACCTTCCCTAATTGTGCATTTATCTGGATATGTCTTCAACAATTTTTCTGAACTAGATGCAGTGCATTACACTCTAATTCCCCTGTAAAAGAGCAGATACATTTTGTCTACTGCCAGCCTTAGTAATTTCTGTATTAATAGAAACTTCAATCTAATATTTTTGCTCTCCTAGATATTCATTGCTTGGCTTCACTTCAGCCTTCATGCTGAGGGCCTTCCTGGACTATAGCCAAGCTACTGAGTTTGAAGGATTAAATTCACCCTTATTTCAGAGCAAGGTTGCATGGGAGCATTCCAAGACTGATTTTCATAATTTGACAGTCAGGAGGAGAACTGGTGTATTTATTTTCTTTCTTCATGCTCTCCTGAAAAGGACAGCCTGCCTCTGCTGTATCTTGGACATGAATTACCACAAAGGTTTTCTTTTGTCTTGCTGCAGGCATGTGACAGTTTAGATTACTTGTATATGGGTCAGATTAGCACTGTGTAGTTGTCCTGTAGGAAGTTAAATATGGTTTCTTGGCACCTTACAGTTCCACATTTGAACAGGACAATTCCAAATATTTTGCACAATCGTCTGTTTTGTTTACATAGGCAGAGTGCAGGGACAGTGCTTTTCCAAATATAAGAAATGTTTGAGATGTTCTGTTTTGTTCCTGTGCACTCTGCTGTAACAGTAGAACACATTATTTTCTAAATTATGAGATTTGT
>NC_092521.1:102927897-102995397 GCF_037038585.1 Patagioenas fasciata | reverse complement strand
TTTGTACTGAGGATGTTGAGTTATTATGAAGGACGATGAACATTCAAAGAATTTGTGGTTTAAATGTGACTATGTGTACAGTTTATTGGAAGATTTAGGGCAAAGCTTGTTAGTCTAATATTAGTTTTGCCAGGATTTGCTTTGTCTGAGGAAGAAAGTGTTAAAGCATTCTCTGACATGGCATCAACAGTGCTGGAATTGTCATTTTTAGTGTGATAATGGTTTGCAAGCTTTCCCCAGCTCACTTAAAAATGATTAACAGTTTGCAAATTCAGTCATCTGATCTAAGAGTCTTACACTGGGAAAAATAAAATTCAAGGCTGACCTTTCAGTTTTTCACCACTGTCACTATTTTACATGGGAAGGTATCTGACTTGGTGACAGTCCCTGGGCAGTAGAGAAGACCTCTTCCACAGTTAGAATATGTCTTGCTGCTGGAGTGAGCTTGCATGCAACATTTCAATTTATATGTGCTTGCATGGACACCTTCCCTAAGGTAACATTTCCTGTTATTTTGGGGGATCATAAAACTTCTTCATGTAAGTAAGTTAATTTATTTCAATCTATAAATAAAGCTAAAAATGCTGACCAAAGCTCCAATTGTTCTTTAGATATGTAACCATCATAGAAGTAAAATAATAATACAGTAAATGAAATTGTTTCATAATTTATTTCCATCAACTATAATTTCTAGAAATCCACATTTCTTCCTATAAATTTGAACTGAGAGATCCTTTGCAGATTAAATAAGGCTCAAAAGTTGCATAAAACTACTCCTATTAATTTGTCAGCTTTCATTCCCTCAAGTTGCACAGGGTTCTACCACTCTGTCTTCTTGAAAGTTTACTCCACTGCTCTGCCTTCTTCATCCTCACCCCACATTATTTCATTTGATTTCTTTCTTCTGTCTCCAGGCTTCAAAATTCCCATCGTATTTTCAGACTCAGATTTGTCATTCTTTGAATGTATACCTTTAATCTGAAATTCTGAAAGTGTAGGGAAGCTCATGACAGGAAGAGCTGAGAGAGTTGAGTCCATTTATTTGGCTGCAAGAACATGACAAGAAGCAACCAGCTAGGTCTATGTGAGATTCGTCCTTTTCAGCCTAAGGATAACCACAAAAGAGTGGATATCCAAGAGCATCAGAGATAAAGTTTTGCAGCAGTGTGACTTTAAGCAAATTAGATATATATAATGCATACAAGTAAGGTGCAGTTTGAGAACACTTAAATTCAGGAAGCCTGTGTTCTCTGTACAATGACTAGAAAGGGGTAGTTGCCTGAAGGAAAGGATAGAGGATGTACATATGTTGGGACAAATGTTTAAGATGCTGTAAATTACCCTCTTCCTATCTATCGTGACAGCTTTATTACTTCAAGGAAATTATTGTTCTAGGTTTCTCAGCTCTCGGTTATTCCAAAGACCATATCTTCATAATTCATAAAGATGTAATTCAGAGTGAGTGTGTTATCTTATGGAAAGAGTAATGTGTGATACTTGATAACACCAGGAAGTTTTTTTCTACCTTGTCCCTCTTTTACATATACAGTGATGTAGGAACCTACCTCTCACCAATTTAATATGTATGAGATCCCAAGGTTGATATAAAAATATTTTTTCCAGTGAATTATGTGATCTTTCTGTTATTAATGTCATGTATTGTACTACTACTAGGACCACCATATCTAATAAATCTAATTTGTCTAAACTAAACTGCCCAACCTTGTAATTCTGATCAATTGTTGCCATTTGGCATGACTGTAAGCATGTTTTCTTCAATGCTGTCTTACACATGAACATAACTGAGTGAATGTTAGACCTTAAAGTTAAACGTGCAGATCTAGGAAGGTTATGAATGCTGAATACTTACTACTGTCATCTGAACTCTTTGCAGAGGTTCTAAGTTTAACACTTTCTGCATTTCTTGATGTAAAATCAGTTTATTTTCCCCATCAAATTAAACCATTTGTGACAATTAAATTATTTTGCCTGACAATTGCTAGCAAGTGCTGACATACCTTGATCCATCAAACAAACTTTATTTGAGCAGTTCAAGAACTGTCACATCCTCAGCTGAGGAATAGCACTGCCATGAGTACACCTGACCTGCTAATCTTTGTCAGCTGAAAGTAAAATATATTAGCTTAAAACACCTTCAATTAAAAGAAGACTTACTGCTGGAAGCACACCACCTCAGTTGTGTGGTTTCCAACCTTGAGGTACTTCATATCTAGCTAGTTTGGAGTGCAAGGTGATTTTGCGACTTTCTGCTTGCCATAGTCATAATCTAAAGTGTAAGTCACTGAAAGACCACTATCCATATACCATATTGAAAGTTTCTTGAAGTGAGTCTTCTATCTACCATAAGGACAATTTAATGTTTTTGCAGCACCTTAGGGAGGACAGTGTGACCAGAACTTGGAAGGAAAACTGGCCTCTGTTACTCACTCCATGTCTTTGAGGAGCATTATACAAGGTGTTTCACACCTCTGTTAGGTATAATGACATAACTTCAAATTATCTTTCGGGATCTTTTGATTAAAAGAAATGAAAATTAAGAGGTACAGTTATTACTTTATGATCACAAACAACAAACAGCACCTGTGTTTTGTTTCTTTGCTTCCTACCCTCTCTTTCCTAACCCTTAACAACGTCTACAGTGCCTGTTTCCTTCACTTTCTCTCACCTGTTCTTCATGTTCACACATCTATAAGTTTATGGATGGAAGGAGTTTATTCCCTGGTTTAATTCTTGCGTGTCAGCGTGGAAGCTAGAATGAGCTTTCTCTGCCTAATTTTAACCAACCTGAAAAAAAAGAGTTCTTAATGAGGGTGCTAACACAACTTTAACTAAAGCAGTGTGAACACATTGCTTTAATTTATAATGTCATTCTATATTCCAAGTGGTTTCTCTGTATACCGCATGCTCCACTCAAACAGGAAAAGAAGGTACTGCACTGAATTATTGTGTAATTAATCATTTGACCATGAGGGACTCATTTACTAATTAAAAATGCAAAAAAGAGTAAATTGAAATAACCAGTGACTACTAAATCACATCTTTTGACATGTCAGCAGTGTTGTAATATATTAATATCATAACGTATCAGTCAGAGACTTACAGTTCCTGCATATTCTGTTAGCTTGCTAAATTGAGATAAGAGATACCAATCAGGCTGATCTATGTGCACAGTGACAGGTAGAAATGTACGATTCTCTGCTCTGTTGACTGTGCCCACCACTCTGAGCATATCACAGAGGGATAACTCTGGTATGACAGGATGATCTCTGGGAAATAAAACTATGACTTCAAAGTCTAGATTTCAGGTCTTTTTCAATATTCCTGCCTCTGTAGCATTTGTGGCAGATAGATTAGGTCTGTGCCTTTAGCTGCAGCTCCTTCATGTTTTGGTATTCTGGCAGAGACTCACCTTCACTGATAGGTTCAGGTAGCCTTAAAGTGTCTGTGAGACTGTGGGTTGAAGGATTTGACATATTACACAGCTACAGTGCTGAGGGCCATCATCTGTAGGGTGACATAGGAGAGTCGCGAGGACATCTGAGCCAGAGACATCTCAAACCATCATGAATGATTCTGCATTCCTGAGTTAGACCATCAGGGCCCAAATCTACACAGACTTCATGTGTTGTGCATTTTTATCCACCGTGGCCTTTGAAAAGCATTCAATTTAGAGGTTTTTAAGCAGTGGTGGGAATTTCTATGCTGTTTTGTTTTATAATGGGAATAAAGGAGAAGAGCATTTAAATTTCCCATTATGGATGTTTACTGAGAACTTGTCCATTATTAACCTGGTACACCAAAACTGCATTTACTTCGTGTGGGTAAATGATGGAGATGCATCTGTGGCTCCAAAAAGGCTGTGAGAGATGTGAGAAGCACAGTTTTAATTTGAAAAACAGCCTCGCAAAGTTGAAAATTCTATTTTCTTGGCTTTGTTCTGTGTTCAGCAGGAAACTTGTGTACATCTCATGTTGGTAGAAATAAGATTAGTTAATATGATTTTATGTAAAATCATAATGGGGAATAAAGGTAGAGTCCCTATTAAAAATATGATTGAATTTATTTGTCTAGCTCAGGTTAGAATGAATCAATTATTGCATTCACATGCTGATCTATTGAAGAAAATAGTGCATATTAAGTGGTGTGGCTTGCAAGTCGTCTATTAATATTAGAATACAAATGAAAAAGGTAATATTCTGGTTTAGCTTTCATGTCCCAAGTTGAGTTTCTAGGCTTGTAGCAGGGATTTTTGTCTTTGTTTTCCTAATGGGATAGTCAGATCCACTTCTGGAAGCTGTTTTGTGTCAATAAATGTGTAGCCTTTTTACAATGCTTTCATCGAAACAGTTTACTTCAGTATGTCAAGCAGTCCAGGGATTCCATAATATTAAATGTTGCTGTTATTAAGGGTTTCATGCAAAACCTGCTGAATCATATAGGAAGTTAGGCATTTTGCATTCTATAATATTCTTTTTATACCTTTAATTCATCAATTTATGCTAATCATGAAAGTAAAAGGAAAATAAGTCGTATTTTTGCTGCAGGAAACTAGGAAACAGGTAATGGTTCCTCATTGGTTAGATAACTGTATTGGACTTGTCCCTGAAGATAAATGCAAAATAGAGAAAAACATCAGTTATGTGCCAGTCCTTAAAATTTTGGGGGGAAAATAATATGTCAGGTGAGAGGGAGGAAGATGTATCTGTTTTGCAACTCTGGCGTGATAAATAGTACTCTTTAGAAGAATCTACCAATATAACAAAAACATGGACTGACCATGCAACATTAGATTATTTATTCCTTTTTAAGTCAAGCTCAATATTTCTAGGAAAACTACTGTGCTATGTAACTTTTAATTCCAGAGGTCTCATGTTCAGAATCTGTAACAATGTTTTATGTTAACAAACATGTTGTTTAATAGTTATCTGCTCTCTCCACTTGTCTTCAAATATTGTGATTTAGATAGAACCCTAATGCATAAGAGCAACTCGTCCCCAGAGCATTATTCAGCATATAAATTAAGGGCCCTCACTTAGCTCAGCATAATGAATATGAAACATCATGTACTAGTGACCAAGGTCATGGTACGAGAATGAATTACTCTATTAACTTCTCTTTTAAGTAGCATTAGAGATAATAAATGAAGAGATTTAATGGGATTCTGATAATATTATTCATGCAAAAAGTAGCATGCTTTATCTTACTAAAACAATTAAGATCTGTTTTGAAGATATTTTACGCTTTGGAAATATGATGCTTAGAAGTGTTTATTGCACATTGCAGAATGCATCAGCAATAGCCAGTAATGCAGATAATCTGATAAAAATCGAAAAGCTGATTTGTATACTATGCTAATTCAGGATCATCTCTTTGGCCCTAGGTACTGTCCAAATGCTCCATAAGATTATGGCAAGCTTTAGTAGTGATATTAGATGAAATTCAATTCTTGTGCTTATAACTGTTTGTTTTTTTTTTTTTTAAAGAAAATTACATCCATCATTCTTTTCTATAAACCCTCTTTAGCTGCCTGATAAGTAGTATACAACATCGTATTTTAAGCCCAGTGTATTACTTTTTTTATTGAGACATATTTAAGCCTTCTCTCTCAGTTTTACAGTATATTATTCCAGGGATAGAAAGTTTTATTATTATTATGATACCTCTGTATTTGAACCATAAAGAGACTTAGTGATTTGCCGTGTGTTCCATAGCACACTCACATGTGCTTAGGGTAAATGTAAGATCAGTTGCAGCGGACCACAGTACATGGAACCTTAATGCTGCACTTGGTGTTTGTGTGTGACATTTTATTATTTTTTCCTCCCTTTAATTGCGCAAAAATTTTTCATTAATTGAATGAATTGCTATTTTTAGAAGAAGAATGTGAGAAGAAAACATGGACATAAAATTCTGCATTGTTTGGGGTGAAATCTCCTTAAGTGTAGCAGAAAGCAGAAGCAAATCTTGCTACAGCATGAATGTGGATGAAGATAGAATATCACAGAGAGTGTGCCCCTGCTGCTAGCCCTAAGTGTCCTCAGTATTTTTACTAGATAACGTGTTGGAGTTTTTTTGGGGGGAAGAATGTATGGCAGAGTTAAGTGTATTACAGACTTATTAAGGTGTCTGTGAGCACACATTCCTAGACAGTACAGTAACCAACACCAAACTTGATCAAGCTTCCAGAGAAATTAAAAGTATTAAGTCAAGACCCTCTTTTCTTTTTTGTTGGAGAAATGTTGAAATTCTGTGCTCTGTTTGTTCCTTTCAATAATATCTCTGGGTGTACAATGACGGAATCCCAAGTGAACTTCCCATAAACTGTGTACATTTCTACTGAAGTCAAGAGAAATGTTATAATTTAGCTTTTTTTTTTTTTTTAATAACAGAATCAAGTGAAATTCTTGCTCACTGTAATTTAGTAGGAAAAAATACATGTAAGCAATCCAGACTCAGAAAACTCTTTAATATATTGCATGTGCTTGCTAACTAGCATATTTGAAAAGTGAAGGTTTTAATATATATGCTCTCTTTACAGCTCACAATGATGGTTAAATGACCTTACCTGTCAAGTATATGAAGTATTGTGCTTTTCTATTTTGGGTCATGATTTTTTCATTTGTCATTATACCTCAGACCTAATACAGATTATATAACAACTTTGGAAATTATTCTTCTCTGATTTTTGCTGAGGTTATGTAAGGAAAGTTTCATCCATGTGCGCTATCGTAAATACCTGCTGTCCAGTCAGTTGTTTCCCTCAACACATCGCTTCCACTGGTGAAGAGTAGCAGAATGGCCATTACAGCTCAGTAAAGTTTTAAGAGATAGTTTGGTACATTTGTTGCACTTCAAATTGCAGAAGAATTCTGCCTACTCAAACTCTTGTCAAAAGCAGAGAGCCTGGGGGAAAATGAGCCATTGTAATTAAGACTGTAACATATCTCTTCAAAGCACAAAGCAGAACCAGGTGAATTAGTGTCCTTGCGCTATTTATACCAGCTTTTTAATTATACTTAACATGACCAGTTCAACTTGATCCCACATCAATTTTGCAAGTGTAAATAGATCTGAAGTTTCAAGGGTAAGATAATGTTACACCTTAACTTACAAGATGTGAATGTATGTGAAAGAAACAAATTTAAATATATTTGATGACCAAAGGGGCATGTGTTCATAGGATTGGTGGAAAGGGAATTAAAGTATTAGTTTCTCATATTTTATGATTAATGTTTTTGTTTACGCAAGACCTGAAAGTCTAGCTAAGATCATGCAGGGCATGTTGGGTTAAATCTTTCTTTGCTCTAAAGTATAGTCATTACATCTCAGCTAACTCTAACAAAATCCCTAATATCTATGCATGCCTGGAGCCAAAATAGGTCAGCTTATGGACTATTGCATTATATTTTATTATTTAAAGTTTAAGTGATTAGTTTAGCACTTAAAAGCTTTGGAAAGAATTAGGTTACTGTTCTTCTCTTTATCCATAAGCAAACTGACACACAGATGGACTCTGAGCAGACTTGTTTCCTGTTTTCTCTCAAGGCTTCCCTCAAAAGTTAAGGGCTGTCATTTCTTCCCCAGTTATTAATTTCAGCATTAGAGTTTAATTGGAACGTGTGGAAAATAAGCCTGTAATGAGGGCATCTTTTTTGATTTTGAAGACAAGGCCAGGTTTTCCATGCACTCTCAGAATACACTTGAAAAACATGTTAAGTAGAGGAAAAAAAACCCCACTACTTATACCTATATCTATATTTAGGTAACTGAAACCAAATAGGAAATAACCTGATTCCAGCAAAGTTATTTTATTTTATTAATCAGGGAGGGTTCTTTTTCTCGTATGTACAAGGGACGCTTCAGAAATAAATTGATATGGTGTAATTGATTACTAGTTCTACTACTTTCTGAGTTTGTTTATTCATGTTCATAAAACGCAGAAAATGTCGTAATTTAATTACATGCAGTGTTAAATAGTTATAGTCGGGGTAGAGTATAGTGGAGTGTCCAGGCCAAGGAGCATCATCAAAGAGTCAGAAAAGGAGACTGACTGGCGGAATCGCAGTCTACCATCCCTGGTGCAGGAGCAGAAACCTACCATGGCACCAGATACAAAGGATCCCCTACACTCTCACCACCAGGCTGTAAGGTGCAACCCAGAAGATGTGGGAGAATGGAAACGGGTTACATTTTGGGGCAGCAGGCGAACACACTCTCAGCCTGCCTCACCTTCCCAGGTGCCTGTATACAACAGGTATGAGGCCCTGGAATTAGATGGGAAAGCAGCTGATGCTGCTGATGAAGACTCTTCTGGGAAGGAGGGGTCCTCTAAGCAACCCATGCCCCACATGAAACCCAGCAAACACATTAAAACCTCACAGGTAAAGAGAAAAAGAAGGGTGATTGTCATAGGCGACTCCCTTCTTAAGGGAACAGAGAGCCCAATATCCCAATCTGACCCAGCCCACAGGGAAGTCTGCTCCATCCCCAGGGCCAGGGTAAGAGCTGTGGTTCAACAAGTCCCCAGACTGGTAAGGTCCTATGATTATTACCAGTTATTGGTTTTAAAGTTGGCAGGGAAGTAATAGGCGAAAGTAGTAGTAAGCAAATCAAAAAGGATTTCAGAGCTTTGGGGTGGCTCAGGTGCTCAAGTGATTTTTTCCTCCACCCTTTCACTTGCAGGCAGGAATACAAAATGGAACAGGCAGCAAATCAACACATGGCTAAGCAACTGGTGTCATCAATGGAACTTCGGGTTTTTCAACTATGGGAAATTCAGTCCTTTGCCAGGTTTCTTAACATCTGACAGAATGCATATCTCACAGAAGGGGAAAAGGGTGTTTGCTCAGGGGCTAACAAGGCTGATTGATAGGGCTTTAAACTAGATTGGAAGGGGGAAAGGGGTGGTAGCAGGCAGGTCAGTGGTGAGCAGCAGGATGGCACACCAAAGCTTGAGGAAGGTGCTTGACAGTGAGATTCCTCAGACTGCACCACAAGGTAAAGGACACAATCAACCACACTTGAAGTGCTTCTACACTAATGCACAAAGCATAAGAAACATGCAAGATGAACTAGGAGCCTTGACCTGGATCTAGGGTTATGATATAATTGGCATTAACAAAACCTGGTGGGATGAATCCTGTGACTGGTGCACCATGATGGATGGCTACAGGCTATTCAGAAGGGATAGGCAAGGTAGGAGAGGCCTGGGGGTGGTACTGTATGTAGTGGAGGGGCTGGAGTGCATGGAGCTGACAGTTGGTGATGGCAAAGTTGAGAGCCTCTGGGTAAGGATTAAGGGTCAGACAAATAAAACGGATGTTGTCAGGGGTGTCTACCATAGGCCACTGAGCCAGAATGATGACACTGATGAGTCATTCTGTAAGGAACTAAGTGAAACCTCCAAATCATCTGCCCTAGTCCTTATGGGGGACTTCAACTTGCCAGATGTCAACTGGGAATATCACGCAGCTCGCACCAACAGGTCCAGAAAATTCCAGAAGCATCAGGACAATAACTTCTTGGTGCAGGTATTAAGGGAACCCACCAGGAAAGGTGCCTTCCTAGATCCAATTCTCACTAAAAGAGAGGATCTTGTGGGAAATGTGGTGACTGGTGGCTCCCTTGGCCACAACCACCAGGAAGAAGTCAGGTTTTAAATCTTTGCTAATGAGAGGAAAACTTCCAACAATACCTTAACACTAGATATGAGGAGAGAAGACTTCAGGCTGCTCAGAGAAATACTTGGTAAATTCCCTGGGAAGAAACTTCTGAAGGTGTTGGGATTCATCAGTGTTGGTCTCTTTATAAGTACCACTTAAGAACACAGGACCAGGCCTTTCCAAAATGCCAAAAATCTAGCAGGTGAGGGAAAAATCCAACTTGGTTGAGCAGGGATCTTCTTCTTGAAATACAGCGAAAAAAGAAATTACGTGGTCAGTGGAAGCAAGGACAGGCAACCTGGGAGAACTACAAAGATGCTGCTCACCATTGTACAGAGGAACTTAGTGCTGCCCAAGCTCAATTAGAATTGAAGCTGGCCAATACTGTGAAGGACAAAAGAAAAGGCTTTTAAAAATATATTAATGGCAAAAGGCAAACTAGAAATAACATTGGGCTATTAATTGATGAGCATGGTCAACTTATTAACATCGACATAGACAAAACTGAGACTTTTAATGCTTACTTCACCTCAGTCTTCAACACCGATGATGGACTTGGGGGCCCCCATAACCCTGGGCTGGAAAACATGGCTGCGAGAACAATAAACTCTTAATTCATCCAGAACTTGTACGGGAACTGCTACGCCAGTTAGATCCATGCAAGTTGACAGGACCCGATGGGATTTGTCCAAGGGTGCTTAAAGAGCTGGCTGACATCATAGCAAGACCTCTCTCTGTGATTTTTCAACACTCTTGGGAATCTGGAGAGGTCCTGGAAGACTGGAAGCTGGCAAACTTTGTCCAAATCTACAAGAAGGGCAACAGGGATGACCCCAGCAACTACAGGCCAGTCAGCCTCACTTCTGTTCCTCGCAAAATCATGGAGAAGATTTTTCTGGGAGTTCTTGAAAAACATCTGAATGACAATGCAGTCATTGGTCCCAACCAGCACAGGTCCATGAGGGGAAAGTCTTGCCTGACCAACTTAATTTCATTCTACAACAAGGTTGCCCACCTAGTCGATCAAGGGAAGCCTGTCAATGTGATCTTTTTGGATTTCAGGAAAGCCTTTGATACTGTTTCTCACAGCACTCTCCTGGACAAGATTTTTTACACACATATCACTGGGTTAAGTTCATGGCTGAACTTTACGCCCAGTACTGTACTGATGGCAGAGTTGAATGTTACCAGTAGCTTTATTCACTGTATCACACTAGGAGTCAGGAACCTGATGTGTACTGTCAGTACTTCTGAGGAAAATACAGAGAGGGATTTTTATTTTAGAAATTATTAGAATATTTACGGTCTTTGAAAAATAACTTGTTAGTATTTTGATTCTCCTGTCCTCAAACATAATGCTTAATTCTTATTTAACAACCCTGTCTTCTGTGTCGTAGAATGAATTGTTGAAGTAGGTGTAAAAGTTGCTGGAGTTATGAAAACCATCTGAACCAAAACGTGTTCAACGCACTTTAGCAGAAAACAGCATAAAATGAAATGCTCAAGAAGAACAGAATGTGTGTGTTGACAACGCATTGAGAGTAGTACTTTGACACTGCGCTTACAGTTTGTTACTATACATAACAGGATCACAGCAACCTTTTAATAAAATAGGAAGTAAGTGGCTGTTTTATCTGAGTCTCTGCTGGGAGGTGTGAGCAATCTGACCTGGACAGGATGTGCCAAAAAAAAAAATCATTTGCCATGTACCATTGCATAAGGGAACTAAACAAAAGCCTCTCAAAATTAACAAAATTCAAGACCTCTTCAGGCTCTTATGCTGCTATGATGCTTAAATTTAGTAGTGGAAGTGTTCACCTTTTTTAATTGTTTTACTTATGCATAAAGAGTATGGAGAACATCTCAAATGTGTGTGTGAAGGTTTTTTTATTATGTTATTTTATCTGTATTTGGAATACTAACATTTCCTTAAATTCTCACTGTGCTCATTTCTTCTGTTCTCATTCCTCCAGTTATCTATATCTGAACAGTAATTTTTTTCTGGTAATCTGTCTTCAACTTGCCTATTTCTTCCTCAGATGCAAAGAGGATATTACTTTAAAAATAATGTCTTTTTGAGGTAAATGTTGTGAAGGAATAAGCGAGGAATGAATGATTTCTACCTTTACTTTGAGATATACATTACTGAAACCCATTTCCTATTTTGTATAAAAGACAGTCATATCTGAACAGTTATTACTCAAAAAATATGTGTAAAATGGTAGTTTGAAAATACTTTCTTCTAAAGATGAGGGAATGCAAAATAATTTTTTTCTATATCCTGGTGAGAAACAATTTTGCTGGATTACTAAACACAGATAATACTAGTAACTTCTAGCTAGACTTGATCTATAGCTCTCATTGAGTCAATTCTGAAGAAAAATGGTTCAATGCCTGGAAAGTAATTAAGACTTTTATCTGATGAAACAGTTATATATGTGCTTAATTTAATGCATGTAAATAATCCAGTTGATTTAAATGGGAATATTCATAAGCATTAAATTAGGCACAATTTGCAGGATCAGGAGGTAAGACTGTCCATTTCGTGTAAAGTGTTGTCTGAATTTTCTGTGGGTTTTCCATGTGTTTTGTGGACACAGGATAGGTTTTCTCTATACTAGGAGCATCCTAAATCCAGGCTACTGAATGTGGCGTCTGCCACTTCTCTGATTATGTCGAACTTGAGCAGGTGAAATGAGTTTTTCAGCATAAAGATTCTCTTATTTCCAGGTCATTTTAAATCCTTGCTTTGATGTGGAAAAATGTAAGCCTGGGACAGTGGTAAGCCAGCAACATTTCTGAGACAAACTTTCAAACCCTCTTAAATCTGTAGAAGTTTTGCTATTGACTGGCATGGCTTTAATTTCTTTCTAGGTTTCCCGGTTCAATACCTGATCAACTGTGTAAGGTTTTTTTCCCTGTTTTGTAGGTAGAATATGACAAGATACTTAAGTCTGTAATCCTTAATTTCTACACATAAATAATGTACTAATGATGTGTTTCAAAATCTTAACTGTATGTTGTTGTGTTCCTTTTTTTTTTTTCTGAAAATGGTCTAAAATATAGTAGTTTGTACGTATGATCTCCATAAGAGAGGAAAAAGTTAAAAAATACAAGCCCTCTAAAGCATTAGTTGATGAGAAAGATTCCTTACACCTTTTCTAAATTTGCTATAAACTTGCAAATTTAAGTAAATTGTTTTTTTTGTTTCATGAATAATTGATGTGGTGACAATTAACTATATGGTATGTTGTCCTTTGCCTCAGGTAAATTAGTCTGCTCAGAAAATAAAAGGAATGAAATGATGTGTCACAACTCAAAAAATCAAAACCAACAGAAAATGAATTATTTTGGCTTCAGCTGTTCCAGTTGTTTCTACCTGTTAGCCTAGGCATCTACATTTAGTATTAGTTAGTATACTTGATTTCTGCCTAGGATGTTGTAAATGAATCTTTATATTGAGCAGTAGATAAATAACAAACCTGTGTAAGGTTTAGAAAACAAATCGTAGAAATGGCTGAAAAAACAGGACAACAGACTTTGTGAAGTTGAGTTGGAATGAAAACTGTTTTCTTCATTCTATATAGTTTAGGTACTTCATTTGAATGTCTATACTAGCAGTCCAAAGCAGTAACAGAATTTCCCTTTTTACACCTGTATCACTTTCTATAAATGAGAGAATTGTCAGAAAGAAAAATTTGTTAAATTTGTTAAAAGTGAAATAAAAATCTCATTAGAGTCTGCATCAAAATTTGTACATCAGAAGTATTTATGTGAAAACCTACGATGCCCTTATTCTGACTGCTAAATTTGCGTCTGGCTGGTAAAGAAGCAGATATACAACACACACCACAGGTGACCAAAATATGAAAACAGAGAAACAGGAAGGGGAATAACATTAAAATTATCTTTTATATAGGATTAGATTGTAATTAGGTAATAAAAAATATTACACAAAACGTGTGATCCCAGGAGACTCCACAAGGCCTCAGTGTCTGTCATCATTGATTTGAGTGTTTAGATGGGTCAAGGAGAGACAAGGTCATGCAGCAGATGCAATGAGACAACATGCATAGTTATAGATTTAGAGCATGCTTGACTGTTTTGTTCTTGATATTTCTATTAAGAATCGTGAGCATATCAGTGTCTACTGTATTGCTGCCTGAACCATAGTATTCCTTGCATTCTGTCCTTATCCATAATACATTTTTTCTTACAGGAAACAAAACCAGAAATATTTTAATTAGGAATGTAAAATAATGCACTATGAAGATTATTTCTTCAACATACTGTTTCCAGAATAATGAAGGATTAAAATTAAAAAAAATAATTAAAAAAAAAAAAGACATTTTGTCTGCTTAGATCTCTAAGTTTTGGGCTATTTGACTTGATGTCAGTTTTGTTTTCTGTTGGTTTACATCAAGGGTGTCAAACTCATTTTCACTGGGGGCCACATCAGCCTCGTGGTGGTCTTCAAAGAGCCAAATATAATTTTAGGACTGGTATAAATGTAACTACTCCTACTACTCCTGAAAATGAGTTTGACACCAGTGTTTTACATGATCAAGCAATGTCTCTTGCAGTAGAGTTCCTGGGAAAACTGATATATACACCTTTTTTGTTTTTTTTTTCCCCAAGGAAATCTAAACAAATTAGGACATTTGGTTACTCAAAGGTATTGTTGGAAGTAGAAAAAATAGTACTACTCTTCCTCTAGAGAGTAAACCTGTTGTGCCTGCAAATTAAATTGATTATGTAGTTAATACAAACATTTTGTCTCCTCCTCCAGAAATTCCTGGGCTGGAGATGTAATTGAAACTTCTAGGATGAAGGTTTTTAAAAGCATTGTCCATATGTCCTAATTTGTGACACTAGCTTGTCTGCAGAGTACAGATTTAAGAAAAACTCCTTCTGTAGTGGTGCTTCCGGTTGGCAAAGCATCTGCTGCTGCCTTCACCTGTCTGAGCAGAATATGAACACATTCATGGCACTGAGGCCACGGGCTCCACATCAGGTAACTGAATACCTACAGAAGCTTTGGCCAGGGGTATGAATTCTCTGAGCTCTTTTAGCCCTTCCTGGACCTATACGGTGGCAAGTATAATTTTATCTACAATATTTTATCTGGAAACAGATTAACCATTTTAAGTTTTGTTATCTTTGAATAACAAATGAAGCTTTCATTTTTTAAAAAATTCCATTCTTTCATACTTCAGTTGTATCTTTACAATTAACCAAACATGTAAGTTATTAATAGATATAATAGTTCCCTGGCCCAATATGCTGATGGGAGACAGACAACAGTACTAAAGGATGTATCTATTTCAGGTTGTGAGTGGGTACTTTCACTGGAAGGAACCTTCAAGGAACACTTCAGGGGAAACCCAGAACCTTTCTATACATTTGAATTGTTACATTTTCCCTTTCCCTCTCTTCATAAATTCCACAGTGATGAGAATAAAAAAGTATGAATTCTTCATCTCCTTCTCCAAGTGGAAAAACTTTAATTTATATTAATAAAATGGTAGAGGTTCTCCAAGCCTTCTTGTCAAACAACAACGGAAGATCTTGTAATAGTGAACGATCAACCTTAATTGTATTTTTTCTACTAACATTTTGAAAAATAGTTATATATAGTATATATAATATATATAAAACATATTTTAAAATTTCTGTTAGGCAGACATTTTTCTTAAATAATAATACATTGGAAAACACTGATTCAGCTATCAATAGAAATTGTACTGTTTGCTTTGGTTGTGTTGAAATATTTTATTTTGATTTATATTTTAATGCTGAATTTAAATATAAAAAACCCCCATGATACCTTTTGACTTCATTAGCTTATACAATCTCCAAATGTTGAGTTTTTGTCACCATTTTAAGTACAAGCAAGATTTTAATGTCTTTTTCTTCTTTCAAAGGAAAGCAGTTGTTTATTTAAATAGAGCTCTGCATTATTCTAATTGTTTTTGAGAATGACGATAAAGAAATCTACTAAAATAAAAAGATAATTTGGCTTCCATTTTTGGAGCCGAAGGTAAGTTAAGTTACATACAGAGACAGGAAGTTCTAGTGAAATATAAAATGCTGATTCTAAGGGGAAGTTAGTTTTCCCCACAATATTCCAAAAACTGTAGCCTGCTGTTAAAAACAAACAAACAAACAAACAAACAAACAAACAAAAAAAGCACCTTTATATTCTTCATCTAATAACATTGTTAAAGACAGAACAATGGCAAATTCAGGCTGTTTGCAACTTGTAAACAAAAGCAATTTTTTGGTAAAAATAGTTGTTATACCTTTTCTT
Organism: Patagioenas fasciata; assembly: GCF_037038585.1. NCBI lineage: Eukaryota > Metazoa > Chordata > Aves > Columbiformes > Columbidae > Patagioenas > Patagioenas fasciata. The sequence continues at coordinate 102,979,404 of NC_092521.1, read as the reverse complement.
TTTGGTTAAATAAGATGAAACAGTTGACCTCTTTTGTCTGTCAGTTATTTATTCCACATTCTTTTCTTGAATACATATAAGTTCCATTTTCAGTGAACAGAAAATAAACTTGTACTGTTATCCATCATTAGCTATTAACTTACTGGGAATTGCAATAGGAAGTGCTTTATTTTTATTTGCTTGATTTCTACATTTTCGGAAGACGAATACAGACTGATAACACGAAAGTGCTTTTATAGGTTATCCTCTTTTGTTGTGTACACTCATCCATATTTTCTCGATGTTTATTTATTTTCAAATGGAACTGATATAATATTTTAATCACCAACATTGTAAAAGATAAGGTAGCATGTTCTGGAAAGCAGGGAACATAAAAACGCTCTTGCCTGAAGTAGGAGAAAAAAAAGTTAATTTCAATCCTGATGACAGTTTCTCTGTGAACAATAGTCTCCCAGAACTGACATGGAGAAGTAATGAATGAATGAAAGGAGAACTGAGTCACAGCTGCACTTTGCAATCACTTTAGAACATCTACACTCTTCCAGCCAAAATACTATTAATACGTGTGTCAGCACAGTGAGTGAATCTCATAGTGTGAACACATTGGAACAGTTCAGGAAAGAAAATGAAGAATATCCTCAGGGACAGACTTTTCTTTCTCTCTGCAAGACTCTTCATTATTCAGGCATTGTGATACTTTTCCTTTATTTGTGTAAAGATTAAATTGCACATGATTTCTAATGTTTTTGCTACTCCAACTGTCATAGGTCGATGACCTTCATGGAAGTGAGATAATAGATACATCGTCTGTTGTTCAGGCAAGTGCTGTTCTTCCACAGCCCAGTACTTTCCTATTGTTATAAGTTGAAAGTAATTAAGTAAAAATACAAGAGAAAGTTTCTAGAATATCTTTAGTATTTCATATATGTCCTAATGTGACTGTCATTTAACATATATATGAGATATCATCTAATGTTGTAATGACCTAGAAGCATACACTGAGACTCTTCTACATGGTTGAGACAACAAATAAGTAAGAGATGTCTGTGTCTATTCAGTAATGCGGTTTCTGGGAAGGAACCTTCTATTGTTTGAAATTTGTAATCCAAAGACTTGCAATTGATGTGTTTGTCTTTATGTGTGTTACTATGGCTGCTAAAGCCCTGTCCAAATAGTTTCTTTTCATACTGTCTCACATTCTAATTGGGAAAATAAGGTCACTATCTCTGCATTGCGGTTATACAATATAATAGCTATGTACTGTATACATGTTTAAATTATTTTCATAGAGAATGGATAATAATTTCACTTAAGAAAAATAACCTGTCCTTTTTAGAAATTTTCATTTTATCTGACTGCAATAATTGTTCAACAACTTTTCATCCCTTAGCAATTCAAGCAACCTTTATTTTTGATTAACATCTTTCGAATGATCTGCGTGGGCATATCAAGATGGTAGAGGTATTTCCATGAATGTGAAGGATGGTTGACATGACACTGATGGTGTACAGAATGTTACTGATTCTTGCAAAGGGCAAAGCTCCTGTACAAGAATGAGCATTCTATAGTTTGTGTACCTCTTTATTCACTTTTTTTTTTCAATTCCACATGTCAATCATGTCCCCTGATTGTTCCCATCATGAATCACACAGTGCTCCAGCTGTTTTGCAAAAATCTTTACAATATGTTTTTTAAAATATTAACTGTGTAGAATGAACTTTTGGACTCTAAATATTTTGTAACTACTGAAAGAGTAGGATATATATATGTTAATATATATGTTAATACAGCTTTATTTCAAATTTTCAAAAATCAACTTTTCAATAGCACTTTGGAAGTGGTGTGTTACTTTTATTATATTGAAGAAAGGTCAACTTAAAACAGGATCAAAAAATCATGGTTGGAAATGAATGTACAGATACCCTAGAATTTTTTGTGAAAAAGGTAGAGAGATAAGGAGAAACAATCACACTGATGGTCCTCGCAAGAGCTTACAACAGAGGATTTACTTGGTCATTTCACCACTACTTCATAGCCCAACATCTTATCCACAAAGCCCTAGCTCTTTTCAAATATTTACAGTCTTGTAAAGCATGTTACAACAGGAGAAGTTGTAACTACTTTTCTTCTAATATTTGCTATATGTAAAGCACCACACACCTTTGTGACAATTACCCAGCATTTATATCACACTGGTCAGAAGATGCAGGGTTACTAAACTGTTCTGTTTAAATTACCTTTTCTTTAAAACATTTTTTTGTTTAAATTAGTCTTTAACAACAAAAAATTATAGCTCTTCAGATGCTGAAGAGAATGTATTTCAGTCCAGGTAAGAGTAGGAAAAGGAAAGCTATTAAATTATGAAGTACTCAGCAAATTTACGTAGTTCATTCCTTTTTTAGCAACAGTGCAATCACCATAGCAATTAATAATTCCACCCAAGTGCTCTCCTGATTCTGCATCTTATTGATAGGAATAGTATATGCTGAAAGAATGTGTGCTTTAGCAACAGATTGAATTACTTGAATATCATTCATTATATGTACAGTTAAAGTATTATCATGGCATTTTAATATTTGGTGCAATATTTTCATTAGATGTAGGCAACACTAATTTTTGTCTCTAAAGCAGTCTTGTTTCAGAGCAAGTCATTTGGAATTCACATAAACATTTTGTTGATTGTAGGTTTCCAACTCTGTGCATTTTAGATAGTACAAAAGTGCAGTGGTTTTGTTTCTCAAATGCGTAACATAGAGTTGTATATGTGATCATGATTGATATTTATAATCAGAATATCTTGAGTTTAGCTGAGGATAAAGTGTTGTAATGACAGGACTCTGAGGAGTACTCTTTGTACTTGATTCAAATACAGAAAACAGGATTTGTGTTAAACTTACATAAATGGTCCCCAGGGCAAAATTCTGCACAGTGCTGTGGGGAGTTTGGATGTGACCTTCAAGAGACTGCTACTTTTTAGGTTGGTCTTCTGAAGAATCATTCAGTGGTGAACGTGTTTACAAAGTGGCTAATTTAGAGGCAGATGTTCAGATTCTGTTTAACTAAAGCATGTTCATATTGCTGCAGCCTTTTTGGAAAATTTTTTAGTTTCTTATCTTGGAAGCTCATCAGACTGATTCCTGAAAAATCCTTCCTTACCTTTATATCTCATAAAAAAGCTGACTAGTACCATCCCTTTTCTACTGAATAACTGAAAGCACTGAGCTCTTGTAAGAAATCTGTACTTGGCAAAGATGCAATAATCTGACTCCGCCAAACCTTAATAATGGTGGTGTCTTATCCTACCTTTGAAGTTTTTGATGCACAGTAGACGATGGAACTCCCAGGACTGTTGAGATTAATTTTATTTAAATGGCATTCAGTTTCTTTACACAAGAGAAGGTTAAGGGAACCTATCTGCACTGGCAATAACTTCTGTCTGATTATTCTCATTTCAAATTTATATGGAAGCAGCTATTACATTTTATGTTACTGAGATTACTTAATGCTTAATGACAGGATTTCTTATTCTTTAAGATAAAACAGAACATAATTTACTAAGTTATATATGATCTGTGATGTCAGCAGTTCATTTCATTGTCTACCTATGGTGTTAACCTTGACCGCCTGCCAGTTGCCCATGCAGCCGCTCTCCCGCTTCCCCTTCTCAACAGGAAGGGAGGAGAAAATAAGATGGAAAAACCTGTGGATCATGATGAGAACAGAGAGGTCAGTCATCAGTTACCATCATGGACAAAACTGACTTGACTGCAGAAAGTGCCCAATATTTTTTCTACTTTTCATGCTGTATATATACATGTATTTTGTGAGTAGTAGGTGAATAATACCCTCAAAAATTTAAAAATCCAAGATAGCAGTTGCGGATAAGGATTGTATTTTTTCTTGATAACTATACAAAAAATTCTTGCCACTTTCTGTGTACATTTTTGCCTCTTACTACACATGAACAGAGTATGGGATTTAGTAACTGAGTAGACAATAATATATGAAGACACAGACATCCTTAAAAAGGACTTTAAGCCATCTTCATACTCACCTTCTGTTATCCTGCCAATAGTGCTTGTAAAGTGTTGTTTTGAATCCTGGAGTATATCCTGCATCTTGAGGACTACTGCCTTGATCCATAGGTCCTTGTTTCTTCTTCTCCTTGATATTGAGGAATGCAACAAATAATTCATCTGGAGATTATTAAAACTAGCGGGAGATGCATGGCTATTTTTTACCCCAGTTGGCCCATCTACCTTCAAAAGCCATTGTTAGTTCTCACCTCTTCACCACTTTCCCCCCATGCTTTGGAGTATTCGTCCCCTGAGTTTGTTTCCACTCCTGGGACCTGCGCAGGCTGGATCTTGTGTAGATTTGCAAGGGATATACATAAAAACGTATTTTACTTTCTCCACCTGCATTTCTACTAGTTGTTTTCTTCCTAAAAGAAAATATCTCTAGACAGATTAACCCTGTTTGGGCAATCTGTGAATGAAATATGGATTTTGCCTTAATTACTGTCTTGCTGATTATGTATATCCTGGTCTTGCTAACATGTGAAGGTCAGTTTTCTCCTTGTTCTCTGTTACAGAATTGTACCAGTTTGTAGTTTCTCTTTTAAGATCCTGGATGTACACTGTGTTTTTAGGGTTTTAAACATGCTTTGTAGAATCCTAAATAGCTGTACCACATATAATTACCATTTTAGTGTATGACAGTAATTTAAAGTGGAAGCTCAGGTTGAGTGAGAAGCACACCTTCTGGCAAGCAGGATTATCTCTTGTCTGGCTAGCTCTGCAATACCTAGTCACCCAGGTCCAGCTGTGATTCTTCAGAGAGAACAGTGTCATCCCATGTACAGTACTGTAACTTCAGGACTGGTTTCTGTAACCTATTTCCCAATCTTCAACATTGGATCACTATAAAATTACCACTATGCTGGCAAATGTGACCATTTTTATTTTTTATTCCCTCCTCAAATCTCCATATTTGGTCCCCTTAGCTCACAACTGCTGCTTAGTTTGAAAACTGGAGCTTAACACTTGAAGTCATCAGCTGTACCCTACCCTTTGTTTCTTTTTTCTGTCATCTCTTTCTCCCTTCCTCAGGAAATCAGTGATACAGGGACAAACACATATGTCTCTTTTCTGAATGATTGTTATATTTTAATGTCTTAGTGGTCTGCTCTTATCTTCCAACAATTCTTCAAACCTCTTTTCTTAGTACAACATTCTTCTCTTTCTTGAGTGTCAATTAAAAACAAAACACAAGGTCAGTATTTGTTGGCTTTTAAAACAATATGTCTAACCTCACCTGTTTCTTGCCTTTTTTCTCAATTATCTGCTTCTAATGATGTTACTTTGTCTACTTGTCCTCCTATAAGCAAATTAAACTCTACTACTAACTCTACTCTACTAACTAAATTACTTTTACTTAAACTAAAGATGGCTTTCACTTGTCAGATGGCAGTGTCTACCCTTTACAAAAGCTACACCTGTTACCTGCATTATGGAAGACTTATTTTTCTTGATCATTGATAGAATGATTCTTTCTCCTCTACAGATCTTTACTTTCTTATGTGTTGGTTTAATGTTAGGGCTTTGACAGTTCCCTCTTCTTTATGCTAAAAAACTGACTGTAGACTGTTCTGTTTTCTCTTGAACTTCCACCTTCCATATCTACCTGCTATGATGGCTCTGTTAGTGGTGGAATAATTTTCTGTCCTGTGTTTGTTTCTCTAAATATAAATTTCAATTATTTGTTTTAAGGAAATGATATCATGATATCAGAAGAGACTCACAATTCTGTATGACAATATGAATGCTAGCTACATAGGATCTGTAACATGAACATAATAATTATGCACTGTTATTATTTATTCATCTATTAATTTATCCATTAGCTCCACTAACGATGCATTAGAAAATATTTTTTGTACATCTGTTTTATAAATAGTGCACTAAACCATGAGCTGATGTTGTCCTCTTTAGTATGCTGGAGGTAAGTCTAAATAATTTTTGTAGTATTATATTTGTTCTTATAGGTCAATGGTACTTCAAAGGCCTATTAAGCTAGCAATTAATCTCTCATTTGTCACATGACAAACATTCTAAGAGCTTTCATTGGGTTAAACCAAAGATGTGTCTGTTCCAGTATATCTAACTTGACTTTTTTAGCTGACCCTTCTTTGTGTCTCTCTTTCTTTCATGAACATTGCATTTTTTTACACCATTTTCAGATGTAGTAGTTCAAAATACCAGTATGGTGCCATCATGCTGTAACCTCAAAATTTCGAAACCACTTGGTTTTGGATTTTCAAATTTCATGCAAACCACTTTTTTCCTGAAGAACTTTTAGCAAAAAGCAAAGTTTTATTGTCTCATTTTAAAACATCATTACTGGAGTGGAAGCTTCAAACATTTTTATTCCTAAAGACCTGTTCATATTAATCCTTTAAATGTGTAAGAATATTTGAATTTTGTTTTGAGTGTCTGTCACTAATATCAGATTGAAAAAACACTTTATGCCTCTATTCTACAGAGGTGGCTTCATTACCATTACAATACTAGCTGTTCACAGTACACTGTATGAGACAATCTTTATGTTGGCAAATTACTTTTCACATAGCCGGATGACAAATCCCAGTTTCTGGTGATTTTAGAATTTACTTTTTCAGGCGTGTTGCTGCCTATATGCACCATGGGGAAGAATCCTGCATTGACAGGGAGGTGGAGTGTTGACCTAATATGGGTCTTTCACTCCTGCATATATGTTGAGTTGCTACTGAAATGGGAAGATGTTGCTGGCAGGAGAGGAAGTCAAAGCCTGGGACCAAAGTTATGCATAACTTACAGTGTAGTAGTAGTTTTCTGTATTTTCTTCATATGTTGTATGTTATTTTTCAGAAAGTGTAGGGCTTGGGAAGGGATTGTTTTCATGTAGGTATGGTGGTTTTCCTTTTACAATCTACCACCTGCCTGCAAAGCCCATGCAATCAATGAGGGGCAATAGGAATTCTATAACTGTCATTAACTGGAGTGTTTATTAATTCTCAATTAGAGCACTAATCAATCTTACCTGTGCAAACTCACTGGAAGGAATGGCGTGATCGAGGTGTCACCCAAGGTATATGAATTACATGATATCACAAACATTTTGGAAGAAGAGTAATTTGGCAAATACAGGCAATCCTGTGCAAGATTTAACCCATATTAATTGTAAGACCCGAGTGTAAATCAACAGTTAAGGCTATGGATATTGCTGTAGTCATTTGGATATAATTAGCTTGGTATTTAAGAGTTGTTATTCTGTATGGGAACTTTTTTTCCGAAAGATACAAGGTGCTTTGTGCTTCTGAGAACCAGCTCATGCATGCACCAAGATCACATAGGAAAACACTATTTTCCTTTGCATCTCTAAAAGAACAGAGAGGAAAATTAGTAGTTATCAATAGTCCATCAAAGTTTGCATATATGAAAGTTGCTAGAGAATCAAGGCAACACCCTTGACCTCACAAGGGCCACTGCACACTTTTTTATTGTGAAGAGATCTGGTTTTATTGCACAACATTACTTTGGTTACTGTTGCATGTTAATGGGTGGAAGCTGTTCCATCTTTTACTGCTATCAGTGGAGAAAGCCTTTTTGTACGATTGAAACATACACATATATTAGTCTTTGAAACAATTGGAAGAAAGTAGTACTTCAAAGGAAGAATGTCATGATTTAAATTGTATTTCACAGTAAGGAACAATAATTCCTGGAGGCAAAGAAAAAAAAAATCCTTTTGCTACTGACCACAAAACCAAACCAAAAAACACACCAAAAAAAAAAAAAAAGATAACTTTCTTTTCAAAGAAAGAATTTTACCTTATCAAATACTTAATGGAAACATTGAAGTCTGAATTAAGAAATTTAAAATGCTACTGTATTCACTCCTAGATTGTACTTACCTTCATCTTGCATCAGCTTTATTCCTCTGTTTTGTTGACATTAAAAAAACATTTAATGTGTGCTCTATAGCTTTGAAAATCGTCACAGACAAGGTTCTCAGGTGGTAAATATCATTTGTTGCACTTAAACTTTGGAGTTCAGTTAAATCATACCATAGTGGGATGTCTTCTGTATTGGTTAAAAACAAACCAGAAACTTCCCAAACCACAGAAGAAACCAGGCAAAGGTATCTGGAAATTGTATTTCCTTCTTAAAGGAAATCCACATAATGCTGCAAAAGTTGAAAATTCATTTTTTCTTTTCCCCTTACCAAAGATTAGAATTGTATCATGGGAATGTTTGCTTTTTTTTTTTTTAACTTAATTTCTGATGGTGAAAAAAACAGTGTTCTTATGAGTCAAATAAGGCATTTTAAGGATGAACTTGAAATGCAAATTGTGTCTGCTAATCCCAGCCAGGTTCTGTGCTTCTTGTGTACATGATAATACTGTGAAGTTGACAATGGGATTAGTAAAGGAGGGGTGTAACTGATGTAGCAGAGAAGAATACAAGCAGTGTTGATGTTATACATCATTAAGTATTCCAGCATTGTACCAGTTCCTGTTCTTTGCTCTATCTCTCTTTTTGCTTTGTTTGTTTGTTCCAGATCTTAAATTTTCTTCTCTGCCTTCTTTTTCCTTAAATCTTCTGCCTCAAATCCATATTACCTTATTTTTATTCTGGAATCATTGGGAAGTAAGTAGCTGGAGTAAAGCTTTTCAGTTTCACTAAACACTTTCCTTATAAAATAACTGCTCCCTTCTTTGATACGTCTTCAATTGATATGCAAAATTTGAACTTGTATAGCTCAACTAATAAATAAATTGATTTGTTTAGCCCCGTCTGTCTGAAAATACAAATTCTCACACACACAAAAAATAGCTTGGCATCTTGACTGAATGCTATAGAATCATTCACAACATACTTAATCCAGATTTTCATTTGCCCCTGCACGGTAGCTTCCTTTTCTTCTTAGGTTCTCTGTATTTTGCTTTCAAATTTTTAGTAGTCTTGTTTTTCTGTGTATAGAGTGCTTATCTCTTCCTCTCTAAATCAGCTATTTTTGATACTAACTCCATGAGTTTACTTCATTATCGTTCATAATTTGATCCAACCTGCAGAAAAAAATAGACCAAATTTGTGCAAGAATATACACAGACATCGAGTCACTTACTCTTTGGTGAATTACAAAAAAATGCACCTCATTGTTGCTTTGATAAAAAGGATGATGTGCTATAAGAGATATTTTTTGTAATTGATAATATAAATCTGATGCTTTTGCTTGCTAGTGTTTGTTGCTATTCTCTCCTCTATAAGCATGTTTATCGAGGTCTACTGAAAGCCTAGAAGCCCATAGGTCAGAGAACAGCATTTTGATGGATTATGGGATTGTAACTGTCCCTGCCAGCTGACAGCTTTTATTGGCTGGGAGGATGAGCCTGTAAACCTTTATATAATTATTGTATTAAAGCCACTGTGCCTCTGTGTTGCTGGCACTTGTTCAGGGATCAATGTGAAGATAATTTCAAAAATGAATAGTAAGTATTGATTGTCCCTTGGTGGAGCCTTATCAGTGGCTGAAGCAGACTACTGTAGATTATAACTTCAATGTCATTTATGATGATATGATACGTATTGCAGAGTAGCAATTTAAACAAAGGGCTGATTTAATTCACAATGGATTTTTGTAGCGTGATGGGTAATAAATCACAATCTGTGTAATTTTTAGAAATGAACACATGTTGGCAGTAGTTCAGGGCAGTTCCTGGGAGATCTGAAAATGACCAGGGAGGGCAAATATCAGCAGCAAACCTCTTCTGAATGATTGGTCCTTACTTGATTCTGACATTCAGATGACCTTGGGGCCTCTTCTGGCAGCTGCTGGTTAATTTTCTTCACTGAGGACACAGTTTAACTTTCTATCTCTCTGCCAATTACCTGACATTTTCAACTTATCACCTTCTATTTTTTAAATTATTGGAGGCATATCCACATTTTGACACTTTTTTAGGCAAGTATTTGTTTTTTGCCTGCTGCTGAAACATCTCTCTGCCAAGCTGCTGTAATATCCCTTTTACTTAATAACTAATAGCTCACCTAACTGTGAGGTGAAAAAGCACAGGCCTTATACAGAAGATTACAAAGCTTCCTTTCAGTTTAGCAAGTATGTGTGTATATAAAAGTAAATGATACCTGAAAAATCCCTCAATGCAAGATCATTATCTAAAAATTTGTATATAGTAACTGACAAGAAGTAAGTGTATGATATATAATTGTTGTTCTTTTTCTTGCCAGATTTTTTTTTTATCATAAAGAATGTTCTCTTCTGAAATAATGTGAAGAGATGGGTTTCAACTGTGCAAAAAACAGGTTAGCATGAAGCTCTCAGGTTGAAAAGATTCTCATAGTCTGTAGACACTTTGTTAAGTGTTTTATGCAGGCCTTCATAGCCTTGAAAATGACTCTAATCAAGATGTGTCCCTAATAAGATATGGAATCTTAAAGCAAGGTAGGTCTTTTGTGTGAGCTTCATGGCTTCTATTTTAATTCATAATGTAATGTTGCTTATATATTTCTGGTGAATTAAATGTCATATGTGTGTTGTCGTTGTTTGGTTTGGTTTTTATAACTTGATAACTTCATTTCTGCTGAAGTCCTGAAAAAAAGACATGTATGAGTCAAAGAGAAAAATAAACAATAGGCTTATGGGTATCGGTCATAATGTATCAAAATACTCAGGACTAATAAAAGATAATAATTAAATGTTAACTGCTTTAAAACTTAGGAAATTTGAAGAACAGTACAGGGAAAGGAGACATGTTGAGCACTGTGAGTTTTGAACATTATGGGAAAAATGAGGGACTAAAATGTCATCATTGTGATATGGAACCTTCTTTGGGAAAGCATTAAAGCATGTATATTATGCGTGTAATTAAGTCTCATTAATGTAAGTCAGTCATGAGGATCTGCTTAAGTGCTTTCCTAGAAAAACATATTAAATCCAAGACATAGTGATGCAGTTTAGAGTCAGATCTGGTCTGTACTAGGTTGTTTTGCAGAATTACTGTAAATGTGTGTGACCAAATGGTGTGTGTGTGTTTTTGACACATCCAGTTCTGTGGTTATCATAATTGGAAATATTTACTGGGCTTGCTTTTGACACATAACATTTCAGTCTTAACATTAGAGGGGGTCTAGCCTGTCTTGCATCGAAGTATTACAATATTTCATCATTAGAGCAATTTATGTGAGACTATGGAGAACCCATGGAAAAGAAACTACCATTTTCTTTAGAAACTGGGAGTATTAAGTTGATCATTCAGATAAGAAAAATTGCTGGAACTTAAAAATCTGTGTAGAAACAGAGCAACAACTACTATAGATAGAGACATCATATGAAGGCCCAAGAATTATATATTTGAACAAAGGCAGTTTCCACAACTTCCAAAGCAGGAGAGGAAATTTAGCATAGTTTCCATGTCTTTAAAGCTGTCTCTACTGTAATCATGCAAAAAGAAGAGGATCTGTGTGTAGAACGAAAAAACTGATGCTGAAGATCCAATATTCATGACTATTTTGATGAATTAATTTTTTATTAGCTCTAATCTTGTCATGTGGACTGAATTCACAGAAGGAGCTGGAGAGCACTGAAGTTAGTGTACTAGACTTGCATCACAAAAGAATCCAGGTATATGATTTTAACCACCCCAAAATGCAAATCAAAGCACAATAACTGAAGGCAGTCGAGATTAACTTCAAAAGTGCACTGGCAAACTAAAACATTAATATATAACAACCCAGTGTCCTCCTAATGTGTCACCCATGCCTCATTACTTTCCAACACTCCCATGGGCTATGCTCATAACATGATGCAAAACATAGGTTCTCTGCTCCTTGAGAAAAATGTGGCTTTCCTGTCAAATCAAATAAATTACTTTAATTCTTTCTATATTTGAATGTAGTTCTGTGTATTGAGGTAAAATAGCAATTATCTTCTTCCAACCTCCTTTGCTGTCCATGATGCTTGCTTTGGGCACAACCACACTAGATACGGTGACGTTACTGTTGTCTTACTGAGTAACTGCACCCTGCAAATCTTTGAGTGACTGAGGGAAGGATCTGCATCAACAATTCAAGCACTAAGTATAAAATCTATTATAAACATATAGCAGTGTTAAAATGTAAATATAAAATGTATATAAACTATAATGCTATGGAACATCACGCAAATGTGTTACAGTCTAGACATCATTAAATCTGGTGGTTAAAATATTATTTTCAAGAAGTACTGATTTGATTAAATGTTAACATTTTATTAGAATATATGGACTGGTCATCAATTTTTTTTTCCTGGGAATTTAAAAAAAAATAGGTTTTCTGTTTCTTTTTTTTTTCCAAATTTTTCTTCTCTTCAAAAATAAGAAAGAACCTAAGCTTTTTTTTTTTTTTTTTTCTGTTTGTTTTGGTTTATTTTGTTTGTTTTGATAAGATCACCTTCTCTTAATTTTGAAAAGGCTTATTCAGGATAGTTGATAATTTGCTTTGGTGATAAACAGGAAATTATTTTCTCACTGAATCTAGCTCTTTTTCACTTTTCTCATTATTAAGAATTAATTGGTTGATGATTTATGTGAATGTACAGATTCGTGAAGGTTCTTTGATTAGTCTATCTTGATTCCAGAATAAAATATTTGGACCAGAAACCTGGGTTGAACAGTGCCTTCTTTGTTGTAGTCAGGGTGAGTGTACATTGTAATTATTATTTTTATCAGTATTTGAAACTGAGAAGCAAATGTGTTTTACGCAGATCAGCATTACCCCCCAAAATGTACAAAGACATGGATTTCTTCTGTGGGGTTGTACACTGTAAGGAGTGTGCACTGTGTATGGGGACTTCTTATTTACTTTTGCATTTTCCAGAGAGGGAGAGAAGAAAACTTTAATAATAGCAATATTAGTAATATTAGTAATATTATTAGTAGTAGTAGTAGTAATAATAATAATATCATCATCATGTTAAAAAACTGATGCATAGAACCTCCATTAAAATAAAAAAAAAAAAAAAGCAATAAGTGAAAATAAATCTATTTTGCTTCCACTTAAGAATTTATCTTGGATGGGCCCTCCTGCTCAGAGCAGATCCAATGGCAGCGGGTTGCTCAGGGCCACATCTCGGCCAGTTCTGAGCACTTCTGAGGACAAAGATGTCAAATATCCTCTGTGTACCTGTGCCAGTGTCACCCACCCTCATGGTGAAAAAAACTGTCCATGCTCCGAGTTGTGCCTGTTGCCTCTTGTCCTGTCACCACACACCCTAAAAAGAGTCTGGCTCCTACCTTCTCTGGACTCTCCTATTTGAGAATAATAGCAATATAGTTTCCCCTGATCCTTCTCTTCTCCACAAGCAGAGAATCACAGAATCACAGAATTGGCTAGGTTGGAAAAGACCTCAGAGATCATCAAGTCCAACCCTTGGTCCAACTTCAGCCCATTTACTAGATCATGGCACTAAGAGCCATGTCCAGTCTCAGTTTAAAAACCTCCAGGAACGGTGAGTCCACCACCTCCCTGGGCAGGCCATTCCAATGCCTGATCACTCTCTCCGTAGAGAACTTCTTCCTAATATCCAGCCTAAACTTCCCCTGGCAGAGTTTAAGCCCATGTCCCCTTGTCCTATTGCTAACTGCCTGGGAGAAGAGACCAGTTCCCACCTGGCTATAACTTCCCTTCAGGTATTTATAGAGAGCACGTATCATGTCTCTTCAGCCTCTCCTGTACATCCTGTGCTCCAGCCCCCTGACTGCCTTGGTGGCCTTCCACTGGGATTACTCCTGTATGACACTGTCATGGCACCTCTGAAGTGGTCTCACAAGTTGAACTTAAAAGGGAATATTAGTCTTCTTCATCTAGTTAATTTATCCATAGTAATGTTATTCTGAATAGACAAAATGCCTAACATGATTGCCTCAGTGAGCACTGAGGTTCTGTTGGTCCTGGTCCTCTCTGGATTAACCTAAGAACCAAAGCCTACAGACCATCTAAATTGCCTTTACTTCTCCTTTATTGCCAGAGTAATACTAAAAAGCAAAGAGACAAATGTGAAACATGAATCTGGGTTCCTTCATTCAGTCTGTCCTTCATGTATCCACATCATCTTGCTGCCTTATTTTTCTTTGCTATTTCTTTTCCCTATAGAATTTTTTTTTTCCTGCAAAGCCTCCTGCCCCCATTTTCATTTTGCCTAGCCTATGTCCCCAAAGGTGAAATTTTCTTACAAAAATAATGGATAAAATGATGAGTAATTTGAAAATTCTTGGTATCCATTAATTTTAAAAAGTCTGTATTGTTTAGTGATTCTGACCCTCTGGAAAAAGTCATTAATTTACCTGTAAAATACGAGATAATTCGTTCTGAAATTTAAGTACACATCATCTCAGATCAAAATTTCTTATAAAAGAATTAGTTTGAATCTCTACTTCAAGTGAAATACCCAAGTTAGCTCTTAACTATATAATGGAGAGAATGTTTTTTAAACATTTATACTAAATGCCAGTTGACCTTTAACTACAGTATTGTGAATTCACCGTGCAAGTTATTACACAAGTTAATGAGGCCTTAAATTGGGAGATTTTAGAAGATTCTACTGGTTTTGGTAATACAATAAAAAGATGTTAAAATGTGTAATTCTCCTTTACAGTGAATGAATTTTAATTAGCATTTTAAACAACTAAAGTAGCTACAGAAGATGGCTCCACTACTTTCAAAGTACTATCACTTATTAGCTAATACTGACTTTATCCATGGAGAGGATCAAATTTGTGAAGTACTACCTTTCACACTTATTAGAGAATCCCAACAAAAACAACATTAAAATATATACAGTATTTGCAGTATTTGGACGAATCGTTTAGTTCCTTCTATGCAATGCTTTTTGCTTTAAGCCTTTTTTTTTTTTTTTTTCCCTAAGTTGGGCAAAATGCAAATGTGGAAGTTGGTTTTGGCAAAAAGATAAACTGGAAAGACAACAGACTTCTACTGCTTTGTCCTTCGTGCAGTCTCTGTAGGCTTAGGCAAGCTCAGAAATGGTTTCCATTTTGATTTGATTATGTTTTCTTTGTACTGGTTTCCATTTTGATTTGATCAAGTTTGCTTTGTACTCTGTAAAGGAAGTAGTTAGTTATTCTAGTTAGTCTTGCCGATTGAGGGTAAAGCTATGTGCTTATTGAATATGTCAAACTGATTTGGTGTGCAGATTCTTGCTTAGTAAATGAGCACTCACATGTTTTTTTGAAACTGGCAGATGATAAGAAACTGATATTTGCATAGGCAGCATATGAATGTACTATATAATTTTTCATACTGTTTTTCTGTAAGCAGCAGATGTTTGTTCATGTTAGTCCTTCAAATTAGCTGAATTAACTTCTAGATAGTGCCTCTAGTAAAACAATGCTCTCATCAGAATCAAGATATTTGAATAGAGTAACTCTGCAGAACTCTCTTGAGTCTTTGTTTTGTACCTGTCTTATTCGGAGAACTGAGACCTTAGCATCGTTATCCAGGAAGGTGAGCCATGCATTACAAATAGTGGTGCAAGCCTGGAAGTGTAAAGGGAGTTGTTTGCAACAGTTTAAATCTTCAGTGAAGATCTTACTGCACTTCTTAGAAAAATATATCCTGCTGCCAGAGCATGAATAAACTAATTGTAGTGTGCTTTATAAAGAATTAACCTTTTTTTGTATAAATGGAGCTGTGATTTATTAATAAACTCAGTCATTATTCTCTGTAGAATAATTTTAGTACTGCACTCATAAGTCACAATCTCTGTTGATATCAACAGTGAAATTACAATGTAATCAATATAGGATGTGGAACTTAAGCATACTTAAAATGATCAGTCAGAGCTCAGTTCTTGAAGCAAGGTGTCCCTCTCTATGCAACATACTTTCTCACTTGTACAATTGGTCCAGCAGAAGAGGAACTATAGATCATTTTTGTATGTAGGTCTGTGACAGCTCTTCTGAAACACTGAATTAAGTAGGAAGTGGAGTGATATTTACTTCTCCCTAATCTCACTACCTATAGAATGTAACAAACAGGTATTTCAGAAGATAACTGTGTGCACATACGCAGGCACATCGCAAGAAGAGCCAGAGGCCACGGATGCATTTGCAAAGAGCAAGTTTTATTTTAGTTACCTCTCTACTGGGGGATCTCCGAAGCCACACCTAAGCTCCCAGGCAGAGGTGACACAAACGGGGACGCAGGCGCTGGTCAGTTCAGCCCTGCTGGAAGATCGCTGGGCCTGCTGAGCTCGCCTGTATTTCAAGGCTTCAGGCAGGCGCAGCCTCCCGCTCTTTCTCACAACAAAGCAGGAATCTCAGACACAGTGATAAGGTGCCCAGAGTTTCTCCCAGGCCTGTGTTATCTAACACAGAGCTTCTACTCATCAAGCACACAAGGTCAGTAAGGCAATTAGTGTGATGTGTGTGCTTTTTCTACAGACAGGTGCAAGTCACTTGAGCGTATTTACATTTAACTAACCTCCTCACCAAATCTTCCGCTATATCCCCATACATTCCACCCCCTCGCTCACGTGACTTGCTTCTGCTGGGGCCAACAAAGCCAGAGTTGTTCATTTGGGCTTGTGAGGTGTAGCACAGAGCAATTTACAGGGGCACACAAGAAACACATACAGAAAAAGGAAAAAGCATATTTCTACAATAATCAGGTGTCCCATTCATCTTGTCAGGGAATTAAACGAGTCATTCAGCCAGGCATTAGTTCCAAAGATGCAAGATGTTGTCTTCCATGCTGGCTAGTTCATCATCTGTGTTGAAGCAACACATGACTTCAAAATCAAAGCAGCATTTGCAGCTACTACCTACTCAGAGAAACAACAGTAAGAAAGATTAGTGTTAAAATCCCTTAGCATAGCACCATTCTGTAACACAGCTATGGGGGTTGTCACCTTCCAGTAATACATACGCTGCTGCTCCAGCTCCTTCAGCTGGTATCACTGGGTTTAACAACCTGTTGTGGGCTAATTGCTTACACAGACTGGAAAGTCGTGGCCTGCACTTTTTCAGATTGGAGTTCAGTTGGATGTTGAGTCTGTGACACCAATAACATTGTTCCAGTGCTGTCTCCTCTAGATAAAACACAGGTGTTCACTGAAGATACCTGAAATACAAGAACTCGAGAATCTGATATTAGTAAAGGATGTAACATAAGAGGAGAAGTCAGGGTACAAAACCATACAGCATTCTCTGGAGTCATATAAATTTTTACATCTCGATCAATAGGCTGCAGTCCCACTTCACAATCCGTTGGTGTGAATAATTTCATTTCCCCTGTAGTTAGTGGTGACACTATATCCACAGAAGTGTATACATATTGCCACCCCCTAGATGGGGATACAGGGCCAATATAATCAACCTGACAGGTATTTGAGGCCCACTGACCCTGTTTTACCCTTCCCTGTGCTCTTAAATGTAGCTGTGTACAAGCAGCCCAATGATGTGAGCATGTTTTACAAGTATATAACAGCAAAGGGGTTTGATTGTGACCAATGTCCCATGTGTGTGCAGCATAAGCTGATCCATGTCCACAAGCTATATGCACATTTAGAGCTTGAGCATGCAGCTCAGCAGAGGTCATATTATCTGCTTTCTTACTGTTTTGAGACACAAATGAATCAACTTTATTGTGCTCGGCTGTTAACTCTTCACAAGGGGAATCCTCCTCCACAGAAGATGTAGGGATGGAAATTCTCCAAGGCCCTAAAAATCCTAAAAAGGCATGTAATTGTTTTATTGCAGCTGGTACAGAAAACTGCTGGACTGTGTGCTGTACTTTAACTGGTGTTTCTCTAAGCTGCCTATGCCAAACTATTTCTAAAAATAGTACAGTAGCAAAAGGGCCCTGTATTTTCATCAGAGTAATTGCCCAGCCTTGGTCCTGCAAATGCACCTTCAAAAATTCAGCAGCTGCTTCAGTTTCTTGTTGTGACACTGCCATGATCAACAGATTATCAATATCATGGCAATCAGTAACAGTACCCGACCATAGTGCTATATCAGCTACTATGATTTGGTGGCAAACGGAGGGACTGTGTTTGTATCTCTGAGACAATACTTGGCAAGTATATTGCTTTTGTTGCCAGGTAAAGGCAAACTGGTCTTGCACTGAGGTGGCAGTTGGGGTGGAGGGTGGGTGCAGTGTTGGCGGGGGGGCTAGGGCTGGTTGGCTTTTCTGCATAAGCATTAACTTTTGCAAGCAGCAAAAAATTTGTGATGACATGATCCCGCTTATTTCTGATTGTGGGATACCAGCTTGTACTAAATCATTCCACATTAGTGTTCTCATCACCTGTGCTGTAACTCTTCTCAGTTTTGCCAGATTTCCATTATCCACCAGCCAAACAGAGGGTCCTGAAATTACAGCCCCAATTCCGCTCAAGGCATTTGTTGGAGTGCCTGCATTACCTATAGCACTTGTCACTGCTACCCTGTCCGAATCGGATCCCATAATCAATGCATACACCACCCCGATCTGCTGCACTAAATCAATACTTTCCTCCAATGTGCACCAATTTCCATGGGACAACACAGATTCAACAGGTTCAGCATATGCTGTTAAAACTACTGCACACAAACATTGATACAGCACAGGTGCAATATCTTGCCTGTTCGGACCTCTGACAGTTTGCAGCTGAGCATATTGTTGTTGTTTCTGATCATCATAGGCTATAGGGCTTAAGAAAACTTTTTCATCTGCTAATAAATGGATAGACACAGCTCCACTATCCCAAGCTGGCAAAATCTGTGCCAGAATTCCTTCCCCACTCGTTTGCTGAGAGATCTCTGAAAATGCCGTAACTCCTTCGGAGAGTGAGTATGTGCTATCTGCCCCCCCTCATCTGCTTGTTCCTGCTGCAGCACCATTTGTATGGGGGGTTGTGCTCCCACCACTTCCCTGCCATTTAAGTCAGGGTCAAATTCAGACTCAATATTGGAGTCTGAGGATTCACTCCAAATATTTCCATCCCATTCCTTGGGATTCCAAGAGTGTTTTGTGGTAAGAGTACAAACCTGAGAACACAAAAACTCACTTTTGGCATGTTTTTCCTTTTGTTCCTTAGCAATACATGCTAGTAACCGGTCTACATTATCTTGCAGCTCATAGCACCGCTCTGCTTGAACAGTAATTACTTCTTGTGCGATCGCCTTTGCATCCTGTAAAATCTCAACCTCCTTTTCCAATTCTCTTATTTTACTCTTCAACGCAACAACATCACGATCAAGAGCATTAAGACCGGTAACAAATAACCATCCCAATCTTCCCACTAATTTGCGAGAAGAAGTTGATGCTGCTCTCCATGGAAGCTTAAGCATAGCTGCTTGAATTACCTGGGGGGTAATCACCGCCCCATCATCAAACCGAGGCCATGACTCCGGTGGAGCGAATTCAGACAGGAGAGCAGCCACGGGAGCCCAGCGCTCCGTACTGGGCCATCCCGGAATTTGGGGAGTCACCCTCGAGGCCTCCCCTGTCCCCGTTTTTTTTGCAAACCACAGCATGGCTGGTTCTAGCGACTGCCGACTACGCCAAATGTGTGCACATACGCAGGCACATCGCAAGAAGAGCCAGAGGCCACGGATGCATTTGCAAAGAGCAAGTTTTATTTTAGTTACCTCTCTACTGGGGGATCTCCGAAGCCACACCTAAGCTCCCAGGCAGAGGTGACACAAACGGGGACGCAGGCGCTGGTCAGTTCAGCCCTGCTGGAAGATCGCTGGGCCTGCTGAGCTCGCCTGTATTTCAAGGCTTCAGGCAGGCGCAGCCTCCCGCTCTTTCTCACAACAAAGCAGGAATCTCAGACACAGTGATAAGGTGCCCAGAGTTTCTCCCAGGCCTGTGTTATCTAACACAGAGCTTCTACTCATCAAGCACACAAGGTCAGTAAGACAATTAGTGTGATGTGTGTGCTTTTTCTACAGACAGGTGCAAGTCACTTGAGCGTATTTACATTTAACTAACCTCCTCGCCAAATCTTCCACTATATCCCCATACAATAACAAACTAGTTTGCCAGTCATATCATTACACTTCCCACCATTGCATGTGTACTGGTTATTTCATTTATACTTCTATTTTGGGGCACTTGGCCATAGAAGTACCAGCCTAACACATAAGGATCAGTGAGGGTAACCAAACTTCCTAATTTTCAGGAAATGCATTGCCAGATTTACATGTGAAAATGGAGTGGTTACTACTCTCACATCTGTTCAGTCCAAGAGCCAACCACCCAACCCTGCTCTTCTGTAGACTGAGATCTTATACCTGTTCCCTACTTCCATTCATTGTAATTGTTTTCACATCTTATATGTGTTGTCTTCTTAACAGCACTTATCAATGCTAAAGTAACATTGCACATTCCTTTAAAATCCATTATAAATTTAGAGTGCTATAATTATTCCTTTTGCTGAGCTATATAGTAGAGATTTCTAATGCATGTGTAAGTCCTGTGTTTAGTTCTGATGAAAAAGCAAATTTGATGCATATGCAGATGAAGATGAAATTAATACAAAAAGATGTAATGTTGAAAATGCATCTGACATTTTTTTAGCGTTATGGTCCTTTATGCCTGCAATCTTGAGTTATGAGTGCAGTTCTTCACTGACATTGCTATTTTGTATATTATATCCTCTGTATTTTAGTGTAATTCTATTAATAGCAGGTAGAAAAATTTGTCTTCCTCAAAATCCAATAATAGAATTGTCCTAGAAAAGGGACATGTTTTTGCCTGTTCTTGGAAAAATACACTTAAGTGCATTCCAGAAATCTGCCCAGCAAAGCAAAATAACAGTCATGATGGGCTTCCACCTCAACCAAAAGTTAGTACCCACAGCTTTCTGCTACTACAGAAACTGGATCGCAGCTCAGGTCTGGGAGTCAGCAGTCTCTCCTCAGTGGACAGGTGACATCTCACTGCACTGCTTCATAAACTGTATTCTTTGCTTGGCTGTTTGCTGTGCCAAAAGGAGTGGAGTAGCTAATGTCTAAGAGGAGCTCCTGAGCAATTTCTAAGCGCCTTTCACTGCAGGCACTTCTCCACTGCTCTTTGACCACAGGGATCTGTCCCATTTAATCTGATGTAACCATAGGCTTTCCCCTACACCACACAGTTGTTCCTTGCTACCCTTTCCTTCCTTCTCAGAAGGTGTGTGGACAGATCTGTTGTTTGGTAGGTTTCACTGAGGCCAAAAAATACACCAGCATGAGGGAAATGGTTGCAACAGGGTTCACTTTGTCCATGATGAAACTTCCACTTTTTCTCTCCAGTGTTTAATACATGAGAGGTAGAAATTGGATTAGAAAGGAATTGATAGTTGGTTGGCTGTTCAGTGAGCTTTGCTAAGAGTGCTCGTGACAACTGTTATACAACAATGAGCATGAACAATGTAAATCTGTGAGCAGCAGCCGTTTTTCTATATTTCTTCAGTAGAGTTTATCTACATAACACAGAACCCAACCAGTGACAGAGAAGGAGAGACAGGATCTGAAACTGTTTGCATTTGTGAGAAAATGAGGTTATGTTATTTTCTGACAGGAGGTTAATGGAGAAATCTGTTCACAACCTGGTACCGAGAGTTTGGTAACAAACAATGATATGTGCATGTATATGCAAATATTATATAACCACTGGTGACAAAAATCATCATACAGGGGACAAGAGCGATTTTTAAAGCATTGTTGACAGAGTGTAAAGTACCTTGTTTTAAAAGATACTAAGTCTGTTAGTTTGGAGACAGAGATAGGGAAGGTGGAAAGATTTGCTGTCCGTGCTCACTGGTTGCAAGGATAAAGGAGGGGGAAAAGGATTGAGGAGGAAGAAAGAAATAGCTTGAAGAAAAAATATAGTAAATGTGGCCTTGAAAATAGGTATTCAGCTAAAAATACAAACAGAACTGTAGAAGGATGGAAAGGAGGATCTTGAAAGGAAAATATGGACTAAAGAAAAGAAGTCAAACACTTCTCCATGATACTTATTTGACATTCTTAGAATTCTTTCACTGAACTTACAAATGTCATCTCTCAATGAGCCTCAAAGAAATCAGAAAAGACTCTTGTGAGATGTGTTGGTTGGTCAGCATCAGACTCTTTCTTATACTTGTGCTTTCAGTTGCCAATAGACCTTGACTAAAGTTAGTTCAAACATTAACACAAGGCCAGTGTATTTCATTTGCTGCACAGTGAATTTGTCAAAAGTTATTTTAGTAGAATTCAGATACTAGACAGCACCTTCAAGACAAAAGCATCCAGATAGGCATAATATTTTTAAATCTGGGACCAAACTTTTAATATTTCTTTCAGATTACTCATGAATGGAAAAAAAATAGTATTCTGAAGTATGGGAAGAGGGGGGCAGAAAATAAGGAAACTTTGTGCTATCTATTGCAAGATGTCATGAACTGTTCTACTTAGTAATGATTTTGTAATATCTTTCATATCAATAGATGATTGTACAAGGTACACCATATGAAAAGTCCTTTGGTTCCTTTTGCCTATGTTGCCCTTTCCAGTTATTTTAGTTTACTGCCTGTTTTGCTTTTTGAAGTGAAAAACCTTAGTCCTTTTGTTACATTTCTTAGAGAAAGGAATAGAGATCATTTCAATTATAGTACTTTTTAAATCTCAAGATAATGTGAATGAATGTTTATGTCAGTCTATAGAGAATAATTTTTTCCATGGTTTCTTCCTTCTTTAGCCTTCAAATACAGTATTTATCAATCTGCAGAACAAAACTATGTGCATGTCATATCATTACTAGCTCAGGGGGAATCATTCGAACCAATGTAATTTACTCAATATTGGTCAGTTTGACTTCTGACCCTAGTCCCCTGACAGTGTATCCTTGGCAACCCCTGATGTGTGTTAAGTCAGGATGTGCTTATTGGTCTCATCTGTGACAGCTTGCTGAAAGCTGCTTAACATAGCTTGGTCTTTTCAAAAGAAAATTAAAAATCCAATAATATACTAAATTCTGATCAGGCTTGTATCTATACAAGTAGTGAAATAGCAACTTTTCAATTCTGCAAATCCAAATTACCGTTTGAAATGAAGGAAAGAGCTTTTGGAAGTAAGTTTTAGAGTGGGACAATATTGAAAAGAAAAACAATGTGGAGATTATCCAAACATTGGTTGTCTCTGTGAGACATTTGGAAAATTTTTATGTTCTGTTGCTACATACATATCTTACATATCTCAAAGATGAGATGTAGTCTAAACAGTAATCAGCAACAACAAAACCATATGAACACAAACAAAAACCTTAAAACAAAAGGTGGGTTGTATGCCTTGTCAGAACAAATAGGCAGGAATTTTTTTACCTTCTTTTAAATTTTGTTGGAAGTCTGCCCCTGGAAAGCAACCTCTGCCAACAGCTACGTAATCTTTTAGAAATTTATTATGGATTCTTTCATTAAAAGAGCACAACACCTAAATACAGGCTTT
Organism: Patagioenas fasciata; assembly: GCF_037038585.1. NCBI lineage: Eukaryota > Metazoa > Chordata > Aves > Columbiformes > Columbidae > Patagioenas > Patagioenas fasciata. The sequence goes on along the minus strand of NC_092521.1, from coordinate 102,955,895 downwards.
TATTGTATGTATTATTTAGGTCCTGATTATACAGCCACCATTATCATTTAGAACTCAAGAATTCCTTGGAAGATTTTTAAAAGGTTGGGAATCTTCTTCAAATTTCCTGTCATTAAGTGTATTTCATGGGTTTTCAGAATACTTGATTGAATTATGCTATTAATTATTTGATTTTACTTTAGTTTTTCATTCCAAATCAGCAGGTGGGAAAATACCTTAGGAAAATAATATTTTCTGAAGAGATACAGCAAAGGGTTTCCAGGAAAGCACTTTTTAAACCAGCATTCAAGAAAACAATGATAACTTTAGGGGTTTATTTTCACTTTTGTGCATTGTAAGTCAAGGTTTTTTTTTTTAGTTTCAAGTGCCTCTTGTCTTATTCAGTCAGCATCACCCAGTAGTTTAGTGAGGCAATGATTCTCCATGCTGTCTTCAATGAGGGTGTATGGCACTAATGCATTCCTAGAATGCATTCTCGCTACACTGAAGCAACAATCCCATGCAAGTATTTGTGTAAGGTTGTGTGTGAAAAATGGTTGTATTCATGTAGAGGTGAATTTTATCTAGGTAGACTTGATTAGACTAGAGTCTGTGAGGCTTGAGATCTGAGATGCTGGGTGGGTTTTTTTGTTTGCTTCAGTTTAGGGGTTTTTGAGTGTTTGGGGTTCTGTGGTGTTGGCTTTTAGGTTTTTATTGGGGTTTGTTTGTTTGTTTGTGTTTTGTTTTATTTTTAAGAAAAAAAAACAAAGACAAAACCTTTTATTTCTTTTGCTTATATAAGCAAAGATGTTCCTGCATTATTGTGAAACTTCCAGTAAGCTTTCTCAGTCTCAGTTGCTGTGCTGTGAAATCTTGCAGTTGCCTACAAGCTAAAACTCCAATTAGAATGTGTTATCTTATTTTCATGATAAGACCACATCTGTTAAGAGCCATAATTAATTAATGTCCAAGTGCAGCACATGTACAACAGAGAGAAGAGTTCTACCAGCAAAAAAAATGAGAAGAAAGGACAAGAATTCTGTGTGAACCAAATATGTCTTACAACAATACAAAGAAGTTGCAAGTTTGATGTACCTGGCCAACAAAAGCAGATTTATGACTGTATAACAAACAAACACTTAATCAGGCCCAGAACATGTAATATATCACTGGCTCTCAATTTTGGGAACTGATATCAGCTGGAATGCTGTATCTACTGCAATGCTTCAGCATCAAACCTGCTAACTGCTTTGGTTAGTAAATACTGATTTTACTCTTCTCAAAAATAAAGGAACACCATGCTTTTTGCTTCTGGATGGAAACACTGTAAGAACTATATGTTAAGGACTTTTTAAAAGTTTTGTTTTGCATATTGTTAGAACTAGGTATCTAAAATAATTTCTCTTTTTCAGGCTGTTAGAAAAGTCACGCATGCAAGCAAAGCAAATCAAGGAATTTATTCACCACTTCCCATCAGCAGGCAGGTGTTCAGCTACCTCCAGCAAAACAGGGCTCCATCACTCATAACAGTTACTTGGGAAGACGAAGCACCATCGCTTCAAAGCAGAACAGAAGGGAAATACAGAATTGGCATGCACATGTTATGAGCATATAATTACATGTGTGCACTTAAAAAAAATAGAGAAAATAACAGGAATTAAAAAAAACTGTTCTGAAATTGTAGTTTTCTGATATAGATACAATTTCACTAATTGAAATTCTGGGGAAATTTAGCATTACAAACTATGATTACTCTCTTGCAAGATTTTTTAGATTTTTTTTTTGTTTGTTTGTATGTGAGGTTTTGTTGTTGTTTGGGGGTTTTTTTTGTTTTGTTGGGATTTTTTTTTGTTTGATTTGAGGTTTTTGTTTGTTTTGCTGTTTTGTTTTGTTTTGTTTTGCTAATGCAGGCTAAGCCATCACAGCTTCTTAGAAATTACCTCTTTACTTATGTATAAGCATATGGTTAATGATGTTAGCAGGCTCGTGTTTGTTTACCAACCACAACTACAAGTGTTGCATGACATAAAATGGCTAAGGTAAATCTAGCCACCAGTAAAATGAATTTAAAATCTCTTTCGTCTTATATCTAAGACAAAATACACAGCAGTTGTGGACAGAGTTCATAAAGAATTGCCTTGAGTATCTTTTATTTCTATTTTTATTTTATATATATATATATATATAATTACTAGTAATATATTAGTATTTTGTTATTTTATGAAACTGTGTTTATCTCAATCAAATTTTCTCCCTTCCCTTTTGATTCTCTCCCCTGTTGGGGTTGGGTGGGGAGGGGGTGAGTGAGTGGCTGTTGTGGTTCTATTGCTAGCTCGGGTTAAACTATGACAAGTACATACACTGAGATTCCAGCTGATACAACTTTTCACTGAAGTGCATGAGAAAATCCAACTGGCTGTGGATCTACCTCATTGACTTTAGTGGAATCAGAACGTTGTTCAGGAAGCCTTGGACTTGCTCCTTGGGGTGCTAATCAAATGTCTTAAAATCTGAGATAGATATGAATATGCAGTGAGTCCAGTCATAACTATGCTGTCTTAATTTTTGTCAGCACAAATAGTTAATTATGTTTTACCAACTCAATAAATAGTTTCCACCCACAGGAATACAAAAGTAATTATATGAGAGATGTTTTAAGTGGAAAGCATCCCACTTGGTATAAATGCAATCCTTTGTAATAAATAAAGGTAAACATTAAAAACTTAATTTCGTTAAAGAAACCAGCCAGCAATGCATGGCATTGGGTGACATATTTTATTATAGTTGTAACCTACATACTACCCAATCCATTGCTCTGCAGTGGCTTCATGTAACTAACTTTACGAACATTGTTTCACTGACTTCCAACTACAGTAATTCTGTGAGGACTGAAAGTTATTAGAGGTTAATGTGCACCCACTCACAATATATGAGTATTTTTTAATACATGCTTTGCTAATTTCTTCTGAGTTAAGCCGCAGCCCTCCTACAGACATATTAACTAAACAACAAAGCTGAATTCATTATACTAATAAATTCATTATACTAATAAACAGTCTGTTTATTCTGCTTTTGGTAATAAGCAGAGGACAAAAACAGGTAATCATAGTCTTATTTTCAGAGGTTACCTAGGACAATATGCATGCAGCAAGACTGGGCTGGTTCTGAAAACTGACTATAATAAACATTTGGCTGCTTTATATAAAATAAGTATAGAACTATAACTTTTCCCCATTTTTATAGCATTTCTTATATGCTAAGGTAGGAGAGAACACTTGGTCAATTGACCAGTGCATTTCAGGCAAAGAGAGACAACATGTGAACAGGGATAAACATTTTGCATCATTTAGCAAAAAGGAAACACCAGCATGCAGATATTATATTATGTATGTGAAAGTGTGTCTAACTGAATTTACAAGAAAATAAAGAGTACTTTTAGCAAGTCCAGCTTGTCTGAGAAGATTGAACTAGTGAGATTACCCTTTCATCAACACACACACATTCTGTCTCTCACACAGGCACACATACAAAAACAAACTTGTAATGAGTGGGTACTTTATCAAGGCCTCCCTCCATTCTTCATTAAATGACAGAAAATTGCTCTTTACTGAGTTTGTCAATGCAGCTTTCCCTCCCAGAAGCCCATTTGTTTTGCATGCTAGCACAGAATATTGCAGGAATTTGCAGATTTTAAATGACAAATGTGTCGAAGTTTACCAAATTCTGAATTATTCTTTTCTTAGACTGACTACAAGGTACAGTAACTCCCAAAGTTGGAATGGAATTATTATTTTAAGTAGATCTTACTACCTCAATAGTAAACCGGTATTGGACTGTGGTTGTCTTCTGTTTGACAATGTCCCTAAAGAACTGTTTTTCTCCAAAAGCCTTTTCTCTATACCTTATGTGATAGATGTAGCCATTCTAAACAAAAAGCATGATCAAAACAACAAATGCATTCCTTTACTGCAACCCCTCTATTTTTTATTGAATTTGTCATTTTACTAATTGCACTTACATGTAATGGAGATGAAAGGATGTTTTTTATGAGTTAAAAACCTAACAGTTAGACACAATGAAAGGAAAACATTTCTTTCTAGCACCTTACAGGACCGAAGGCACTTATAAATAGCAACCACTGTGTTGCTTTGTTAGAGTAACACTTCGATGTGTAGGATTATAATCAATGTAAATTATTGAGTTTTGCTACTGTTCTTTATTGAAGGTATAAAATGTTACATTGTGCAGCCGTTATTTATTCATACCAAGAAATTAACTGCATAACATTTTTCCCCCTGAAATTATATTTTAAAGGTGAATTTGTAAATATCAATTTAAGAACATCTCTGTACATCTTGTGGCTGGATGTCTGGGTTTCAGTAAACACATACCAGCTTTTACATATACTATGAATTTCAATCCAAACAAATACAGAAGAGTTTTAGGACAGACCCTGCAGCATGGCATGTCCTTTAATTGCCATTTACATAGCAGAGGAATCATTAATTTCTAATTCACCTATTATTCACTCTCTTTGGTATACTGTGTCAATGTCAGTTTGGTGGCAGCAGAATAGATGCGGTATTGCATTGCTTTTGCAACCTACTTTTGTGTGTGTTTTTTCTTTTCTTCTCTTAATACTTAATAGACCTTAATAGAATACTGTTTCAACATAGGCAGCTAAGGGCTCTTGTTTGGATATGATTTATGATGCTACATTAACCCTTCATTGACCTAGAAATGCCCTAATATTAAAACAGTTTGACACACAGAAAATCAAAACCCTTTTATTGGAAGTGCTATTGTCCACATCATAAGTTTCCCCAATGTGATGCCAGTGTTACACCATCAATTTCCTACTGCTATTGAACACTGTATTGAAAAACTAATGGACAGAATCCTTTGTCATTTCTGTTCCAGTGACCAGCAAATAGCTCAGTGAAAGTCCTACCCTTTGTATCACTTCAGGCATTTTGAAATGACACATTGAAGTTACTTGCTTAGCATTTTATTAAAGGCGAGGGTGGGCTGGATCCTGCTGGGCTCCGTGTAATACCTCCCATCAGCCACCTCCCATGGATTTTGGCAGGTGCTGGAAGCATGCAAAACCTCCATGTGGTTTGGGCTAGAGCCCATCCTGTCTACTGTAATGATACTACATTCATATTTGTTAAAAGGAGAAATAAATCCTTGTAGAAGATTTTTCTAGAGTTTTACAGTAAACAATCAATAGATCTAATGTATAAATCCAATCAGTTGTAACTATTATAAATGCTTATTAATTAACAAATACCTTCCTGGGGCTGGGATAGTAACCTATTGCTTTCTGTAGAAATTTTTAATTAATGTTTTCTATTTAAACCTACAGCTTTTAGCATGATGTTGAAAACTCTTGATGCATTTTTTATAAAGTTGTTTGATTCTAGTGTGCTTTTTCCTACTGAAAATTGAATATATTTCTATTTTCAATTTATATTGTAACTCCTACCTCTTCTTAGTTGCACACTGGCACCTAGGAGGTTCAGTTTTTAGGTAAATCTACTATATCTTCACAAAATATTTATAATATTTGTAGTGATGTTTGGTTTCTTGATTTTGTGACAATCACTGAAATCCTGTCCTGAACAGAATACAGGGAAAGTTACTGAAGTTGAGCATACAAATATTCTATATTCAGCAGTTAACCAAACTGTGCAGTAGAACAGTCAGGGGTTTTTATTTGTTTTGGTAGTAGACTGCTCTTGATTTTTGATCTGAATTTCTTCATTACTTGTTACTAATATAGGTCCCTTTTCTCTAGAAAAACCTGCCTTTTGTTCAGCTGACCTAAAATAATAATGACTTTTATTTGGCTTTTGTGAGGAACAGTTGTTCTTTGCTAATTTAAAACCTTGAGAGGTCTACTTCGTGCATAGGCTGGGCAGGTAATTTAGAAAATGGACTAGTTGCACCTTGAGGCAGTGGGGAAAGGTACCAGCTGGAGTCCAGAGGAAGCATTTTATCTATTTTTTCCCCATTTGTGGCTACATGTATATCCTAGCACCTCTGTGTTCACAGATCTCCTATCATTGAGTTTTGAGCGCGTAGGCACTCAGATCACACTCTCCAGCTCAGTGCTGTGCTTGCTTTGCTGTGAGAGGCGACATTTGTCATCACTGTGATGGAAACCTGGGCTCAGAGATGGTGCATGGGTTTCTTTCCTCGCTTAGCACAGTTCAAAGCTGCTGTCACTTTCTGCAGGATCAGTCTGGGTTGTGTGGATGAATATTGTGGTCTCTGAGTGTGCATGGGGGGCAGAGGTCTGTGTACATCCCTCTGATCTACATGAAATTATATTCTAAAGATCCAGAACAGCTGAAGTCAACATACATACAACAAATTTACACTCATATAGCTGTGAGAAAATCAGGAACCTACTTTCTCCCAGTCTGTTCCTACTTCACGAGAAAAATATTTCAAAATTCTGTCACTCCTTATGGTCATCTCTGGTCGAAACTTCAGAAGTGAATGATTTCAGAATCTCTTAAAACTGAAAACAGATATTGGTGGAGTCTAACAATCTGAAATGTTATCCTAGGCGACGCCCACATTTGTGCTTCATGGTTATGGAATATTCATGCATTTACAGAAGTTATGTAATGAAGTAAAAATGACCCCCAGGGAGATTTAAAAAGGTAAACAAAAGCAACTCATAAATGCTGTTTATATCTGGTTTGTGATAGTAAAGCATCACAGATAGAGAAAACAGACAATTCAGTCTCTCCTTCTTATGTAAAACCTGTATCAAAATTATAAATAAGCTTTATAACATCAGTCCTGTAAATAACTAATGATTTAAAAAATCCTTGCTTTGTCAAACACTGCTTTATTAGAGAAAAAGGTGTGATTATGTTTTTTCTGGACAGTAATGCAGGTTCTGCCTGTGCAAACAGAAGAGGATGCAGGCTATAACCTCGGGGATAAACTTTAAAATTGCCCATGTAAGATTATAAGAACTCAAGTGTAATTCTTATTGTGTAAATGACAGGAAGGTAATTAGTAATACTAGAGATTGTCACTCACGACCTTTAGGGTCACAAGTCAATGTACTACTCCTTGTTTATCAGATTAACACAAAGGATGATTATGATAATCCACATTTTGAAAAAAGCAAACAATGATTTCTTTAATTTTTTGCTAATACAGTCTTTCAGAAGAAATATTTGTGATACATAACTGACAGTTATCATCACTTAGTTTTCTCAGAGCTATGTTTAAACACTCTGTCAAAAAACAATCCACAGCTTTATATAGTGCAGTATATAAGCCTTTATATCTGCATGTTAATTTCTATCAAAATAATTATTTTAATTCTGTTAAGAATAGTCTATTTATTATTAAGATAATTAATTCTTGGAAAAGTTAGCATCTGTAAGTTTAATTTCTCTACCACTTGTCTTTGGATTAGGCATATTTTTGTTGTTTTACTGTACTAAACTGCTTTGGCTGTTCCATGAAGGCTGAGTATTTCACTAAGCTCTTGCAATATTGAAAGAATCTATATTCTGTGAATTTGAAAACATGTCAGCCCACCTAAATTACATATTGATCAGGTTTAATTGCATGCCACCCATCAGTATTAGGTTTGAAAATTCATAAAAGAGAAATAATGTACTCTTTGTGGATGATTACTTCTGGGGCATTTAAATGAATTCCATCACTTAACCCTGAGCTGAGACCGATTATTGAGCCTTGCAATCTAGCCAAAGTCCAATGCAGTAGAACCAGCTGTTTTCTAACTATCAGAGAAAATCAAAGAGCAAACAATATAAATTTATATAGATTTTCTTTTGGGAAAATAACAAAGTAAAATGCTAAATGTAAACATGCATTTTTCAATTGTTTCATGAATGTCCATTCTTGTTGTGCTAAATAATCGTCTGCATTTTTAGTTTTCTCTCATGTGCTAAATTATGGTTTGCATTTTTAATTCTCTTTCCATGTACCATATGTAAATTCACACTGTGATTATGATTTCAAAAATAGAGATGTACTCTTGAGAAAATTATTTTCTATACATTTTCATTTTAACTGCACATTTGCTTATAAACCTTATATACTATTTATTCTCACTTAAAAACAGGGACCGTGGATTTTTATTTAAGGCACTGTTTTAAGAAAGTCAAACTGGAGGAGAAAGAGTATTTATTACTAATTTTCAGGATGTTCTTTACATTTAGAAATTATGCTTGTTGGTATTGGGTGTATTTTAAGGAATTGTGCTTATCTATGTTTTTCTCTACAGAATATCAATACGGAGTAAAAAGGACCAGTTAAAATCATTGGTTTTGCTTGGATAATAGTTTAAAAGCTACATTTTATTTAGACACTTTGAGGTAATAAATATCTGTGAGCAAATTAACCGTCTTTTATCTAGGTCTGCTCCTTAGCAATGCCTTTTTAGGAACTTTTGTAACATTTCCTCTTAATGCTCAATTTGGTCTTGAAAATTATTTTAAGAGTTAAAAGTGTTTTTCACTATTTTCCCCCATGTACTCATGAAATGGATGACTCAATTTGTCTCAAATTTTCATCATTTTTTCTTCAAAATGTCTTACCTTCCTGTGGCCTAAGATTTCAGGTTTAACAAGATAAAATAACCTGGTTTAGCAAACAGGAAAGTCTATGTAAATAGTCTTCTGATTTACCATACACCCTGGCTTACTCTATAGTGCTTATAAAATATGTTTCTGATTGCAGCTATTATGAAATTACATAGCTTTAAAAGAGGATAGAAAAGCTCTACCTTATTCACCCCGAGAATTTGGCTGTCTGTATTTAATTACATATTATGTATACATTACATATGTGATATATCATACTACTGGAACATCTCAGTTCTACAATCCCTAGGAGAAAATAAAATAGTAAATTTTCCCCTTATTTCCATACGAAAATTAGTCTACAATTAAACTGATAGTGCAGTTACACACACACACTTCAGTGTTTTAATATTTAATCACTTAAATGGGTGATTGCAGATCAGAAACAAAAATCCTGTCTTATGCTTATAGTACTTTTGATCCCTGAAGCAGGTTGACTGATTTACTGCTTTATTGAATGACAGTTGCCTCAGTCCTTATAAGTGGCTGGCCTTAATTTATACATGTTTTGTAGTCATTAGAAATACAAAGAAGTTGTTTACTTTACTTTTATTGTATTTTCCTCTATTTTTCTAGAGGAGAGAACAACTGATTATTAGATAATGTACAGACATGGAGGCAAACTTTCTAACCTCTTATAGTCCTCCTTTCTTTCTTCACGGACTAAAACTACTATTACTCAAAATAGAGCAGGGGAAGTATTTAGATATCAAAAAAAATTATCAGTTATGGCATACTGCTGCTGTTGTTTCAAACCATTATATGAAAGATTCATTGATGAAGGAACTGGCTTCTTAAAGCCCAGTTATTCACTCTTAGTGAAGCTGTCCTTGAGCAGGGAAATTTTTAGTAAATTGAGCATAAAACAGAGTTTAGCTGACTTTGGTTTTGTAAAGTAATCTGAAGATACCAGAAACAAAGCAAGTCTAAAAAAATTATTAAACAACCCAAAACAACAAAAAAATTGATTTGAACTTTTTTCTTTTTTTTTTTTTCTTTTGTTTTTTTCCCCTTTGTTTTATAATTTAAAGGTAGGAACTCTCATGTATTGTGATTTCATATTGGGACAAATGCTATGTCTGTTGGAAGGTAACTGGAGTTTCGCTGCTGATTATATTGGGTTGCAAACTGTTCCCTTTTCAAATCTTATGTAGCCCTTATTAAACCTAGCAAAATAACATTAAGAATAGTTGCAATGTATTACCAATTTTTACATGTCTCCCATTTCTTTATATCTGTCCATGAGCAATGTCTATTAGTAAAATTTCATTCCTTACAATGCTTACAGAAAATAAAGCAAACTCCTGAGATTTACTTAACCAATTAATGAATGTGTTTTGTGATTACAATAATATAAGTAAATGTGGTCAGGACATGGTGTGGTAGATACAACTCACATACAGCTTGTCCTGTGAGTAAGTTTAGATGCTAAAAGACGTTCTTGAAGCAGTAAATTTTTTTTTTGCATTAATCAGTTTTCATTTATTATTCTATATTTAAGCCCATAACATTGTAGTTTAGGAGCAGAAATCAATGCAATTTTCTAAAATGAAAATTGCCCTTAATGACAAAATGGTCATCCAGCTTTATGATGTAAAACATGGGGATAGCTTTGTACAGTTTTGCACTATCTATGAAACTAAATAATGAACTTGTTATACAACTGGAAAAGCATTTGCTATAGATTGGACTCTTACCTTATGTACTTATTCTTTACAACCTTTTAACCCCTTTAAGATAATGCTTACTTACTGTATATTTGGAATCTGTGCATAGGATTTCAGTTCATGATTGTTAAGAGATTTTCTTTTACCATATATTTCTGTTAGCTGTGATCAAATACTATGATTTAAAGTAAATGTAATTGTGTAGAGTTTGACAATATTAAAGTTTTAGCTGGAGAGTTTTTGGGAGCCAGAAACTTAGCCCATTAAAAGTATCTGTAAATTTTTCAGTCTGTGTGCATTTCCCTTCTGTAGCAGTGTCCCTGAAGTTCCCATTCACGTTGGGGTTACAGCACCAATCCACTTTTCTTCTGCCTATGGACAAATCAATAGCAAATCACTTATTACTTACTGAGTACATAGGAAACAAATCTGTAGAAGTCCAGATCAAAGAATGTGCTTATGGCCTCCCAAATTGAAGCTTACCACCTATAAATCATCACTACCTGTATTCCGTGAAGAATTCTGCAATCTGTCGGGTTCGATGTAAAGATTTCACTGTACTGTCTCTTCTCCTTCTGCTTCCCCTTTGCCATTGCTGGTCCACTTTCTCTCACTCTCAACATATTTAGCTTGGAAGACTCAAAATCAGATGAGTGTGGAGTATTCACACTGCCCTCTTAACCTTAAACTGTTCTCTGATACTGGTCTCACAGCATCCATTAACTGTCAGGTCTAGCTCTTAGGGATTTGTCAATGTCAATCTATTATCACCTGGCAGGGGCCATCACAGAGTGATACAAAATCCCTCTGTCTCATCCCTCTCGTAATATCTGAAACCCATTGCTCAAAAATCAGATGGTTAAAAAAAAATTCTGAAATGAAAAAAAGTGACAATCAGGAAAATTCAAAATGACAGGTGGACACCAACTGTAATTTATTGTGCATATAGTACAAAGGTCTCAGGAATATGAGCATTCTGGATGATATCCCATTCTTATTGAGGTCAGTGGAAATTTTTCTGTTGGCTTTGCTGAGAACCAATAATTCATCCTTTGTGTTCATATGCTTCTAGTATAGGAAGAAAAATAAGAAAAATAGAAAAGCAAAGTGGGAAGGGAAGGGAAGGGAAGGGAAGGGAAGGGAAGGGAAGGGAAGGGAAGGGAAGGGAAGGGAAGGGAAGGGAAGGGAAGGGAAGGGAAGGGAAGGGAAGGGAAGGGAAGGGAAGGGAAGGGAAGGGAAGGGAAGGGAAGGGAAGGGAGAGATAAAAACATATTTCCTGTTGAAACAAAAATGGAATATTAAATTTATTGCTGTTTTACTGGGGAGGGAAAAAAAAAAGGAAAATAAAAAGAGACTAAATCATTGTTTTGGGTTATTTGGAATATTTTTTTAGTTTTCTTGTAGGTATGAGATAAAAATCTTCTTTTGGAAGTGTCGACAAGTGCCTTTTTATGTGTTGAAATAAAATAATTTTGCTTTAAAAAAATTGAAATGCTTTACTCTTTTTTGGTCCTTCCTGCATGGTATCCTTCACTCCCTCCAAACTAATTCAGGAAATTGTTAGAATAATTTTACTCTTCATTGCAACTGTTTTTTCCAAGTCCAATGGATACAGAAATCACACAAGCACTTTTCATTTTCTAAAAAGTTTCAACACATCACATGACCCTCCAGGTATTTGATTAACCCTCTCTTCTCCAGGAGGGAGTCCCTGCCCTTTCTTTTCCCCACAGGTGTTCCCTCTTGAGGGGCTCCCATGGCCTTGGCTTTTCCTGCTTGCACTGTCAGAAGCCCAGAAGTGAATCTGGCAGGGACTTTACATCAAACTGAAATGATTTGCTGACATGTTAGTGCTTATATTGCTCTTTGGTTTGTCACCTCAACAACAAGCACTACCAATTGCAAACAGACTGATGGTGTGTGCTGCCTTCCTGAAGGTCCCTGGTAACTTTTAGATGAGCTATGCCTGGTACGCAAGGGTAGTGAGGAAGCCCAATAATTCTTTTTTCTGATTAAGAAAATGAAAGACAATAAAAAGACCAAACTGTCTAGATGAAGGTAGAATTTTATATAGAAATGAGTAATGGAGAGTTTGTTTTACAGGTGTAACTGAAATGGCTGAAAAGCAGAGGAACTGGAGTTCTTAAATTGCCGTTAATGTGATACCTTAAATTGGTAATGCCACTCAAACTAGAAATATTTGTAATATTTCAGTCCACTGGGGGATTTACTATTTTTACTAATTTATTATTTTATTAACTGTTTGCAGCTGGGATTAATAGAGTAGTCTATGGTGCTAAGTGGTATTGCAAGTTAATGTAAATGTCCTTTTCCTGGAGTCAAGCTCACTTTAAGGAAAAAACATATTAGGAATAAAATTGTTATTTATCTCCTGCACACTTTTCCCTCCATTAATTTCTTTCAGTTTTATCCTGTGAGTGAAGCAGTACCTCTCTAAGCCATTTGTGTTCACTGCTCCTCCTTATTGGGTTTATGAATGGGTTTATGAATTGGGTTTAAGAATGACTCTGGACTAAAAGAAGAAAGGTTGTAAGAGACTGTAGAGCTGAGAGAGGGGGTAGAGCCAGTATTCCATCTTAAACATCCAGTTCCTGTTGTGAAAAACAACATGTACAAATGACAGTGATTATATTATGACTATAGTAAGGAAAATTAATATGTTAACATCAGAATCTGCAAAGATAAATTTCTTGTTATGGGAACTGCAACACACACTTCAACATCAAGATTGCAACTGATTCAATGCTTTTGCTGTGTGAGGAAGAGAGAGGCTTTTCTAACAGTAAAAGGGCAAATTAAGGGGTTTTTAAAATTAAATACTTGTAGGTAAAACATAAAGTTCATCAAATAGCACTGGTGGTTTTAAGATAATAGACCTGTGCCTATATTCTGAATTTTCTGAGTACTTTAAGTACTTGGACACTTCTTCACACATAGAGCCTGTTACATTCCTAATACTTGCTTTTATTGCTCAGACCGTTTATCTGTAAAGATATATTGGGCATCTGCAATTGTACATGCCTATATTTTAAAATCAGAGCTTGAACTATTTTGTTGTTGTTGCTTTGTGCACTGTTAATTTTATTGTATTTGTAACACACTCCAATTTAATTATATATTGAACTAAGTTGTCTTCAAACAAAGCTTTTTTCTAATTGTATTGAAGTAGTGAAGAAACTTTTTGATGATTTTGGGAAAATGAAACTTTTTAGTTCCCATGTTTTGAGCGTAATGATTTTTCCTTATATTGTGTCATAGATTTGCTTTGTTGGTGTGCACTAGGATTTTCCAAATTAATGTACTCACTACTACACAAAATTTAAGTGAATCTGCATACTGAGTGAAATATTTTTAGCTCTATTTTTTATTAAATGTATTATTTAGAATCTTCAACAATTACAAAAATATTTCATTAATAATCCATCTCACAGTTCAAGCTTCATTTTGATTTATATGATTTATTAATACATGCTGCTAAAGAGAGGTAAGCTAACCTTTTAGTAGTAAACTGCTTTTTAGCATATGTTAATGCTTTCCAATATCACATTTCCAATTATAACCAAAGAGAATTATGTAAACAGAAGTAAACAGAATGTATCATCTTACTAATCTGTGAAGTGATAAATCTACTTAATCCTATTCATTTTTGGTTGAGGTCTTTCACACAGGACAATTAATTAGCAAACTTTAATCTCATTGTTACATGTCTGATGTGTTTCCATCATTTAAACTTTTTTTCTTGTAGTTTTTTAAGCATAACTCAAATTCTTGCCCCATGTCTTGAGTACCTACATAGTTATTACAATATTGTGCTGTAGAAAATTGTGAATTACATTTGGTTGCTGCTTCCAGTCAAGAACCAAAAGGATGGTCCAGCCACTTTGTTGATTTTAACCATTTATTCAATAAAAAGCCATGCAAGCTCAAATATTCTGGACTATTATGGGATAAACATTCAAGACATGTAACTAAAACTTGCCAGAACCTGAAATTTCTCAGAGTTTCATCTCTTGGAAGCAGATTCTGGATTTTTTTTCAAAGATTTGTTATTTCTAGTTTCTGGCCTATTTGAAATCACTCATCTTGATATGATGTCTCTGCTATGCCTCCTGGGCAAATGGGGACATCAGACCAAAAAAATGAAACCACAAAAACAAAAAGCACTCAAGGTTATGAAGGGTCAGGCCTCCAATTGGATTGTTCTTAACGTAAAACACTAAATTAAGGAACTTGTATTTTGAGAGAAGCTTCGGGTTGAAAGGCATGTTGAAATAATGCTACACATTTTGCATCATTCCATCTTAGTCATTTCCAGAGCTGAGCTGAGCACGTGCCTATAGCAACTTTTATCTTCATTCTTTATGAGCCCATCTCAAAAAGGTATAAGTGAAAATTGAAACTCCCTGTTAATATAAGGCTGAGTACCTCGACTCAGTAAGGAAAGAATTTACTTTTTCAAGCCTCAGCCTCTCAGAAATTGACACAAGAGAAGAAATGTGTTCATGTTTAGTAGTAAACAGATGGTAACACCTGAGAGACTACTACAGTTATGTCTTCTTCTAAACTCTGTTAGAATTACCATCATCTCATAATTATATATTTTTTAAAAGGGTAATCATTGAGCTTCAAGGTCAATCTCTTTAATTTTGCCATCACAGTTTAATATTTTATTGTTCCTGAAATATAACCTGGATTCAATCTGCATGCTCTACAAACCATAAATATTTGTGCAATACTTATGAGCTTATTGTCATTTAGGAATGGAACATCAAAGTGTATCAATCACTTTCCCCTTACAACACAGAATCATTGAATACTTTGGGTTGGAAGGGACCTTCAAAGGTCATCTAATCCAACCCCCTTGAGATGACCAGGACACCTCTCACTGTGTGCTTACGAGTATTATCAAGTAACGCAGCAGAAGATATAAGGGTCTACTTGTGTTGTGGAAGTGGAATATAAGTTTTTAAAGCTATGGATTTCCTGACAAAGTTCTGAAGAATGGCAATTACTTTTTTCTGCTTCAGCACTGTATCACAAACTGTTCATAGAGGAGTCCATAAACTTCTACAATGATTTTAAGAAGAAAAGATTTTAAGAAACTACTCATTTATTGTCCAAGTTCTAACTAATTCATGCTGCATAACTGGAGACCACATAGCATAAGTGTTTCCAAATGGTTCATTGTTATGTGAACTTAGTTAGATTACTATCTCACATACTAAAAATCATTTTAATAACTAAAATAATGTAATTGTGAATGGCTAGTTACTTTTTTTAAAGTCCTGTTCTGTCGATGACTCTTTATATGAGTGTCCTTGTTTTGTAGTGATAGTATAGATATCAAAAAAAACAGGCCAAAACCCTTATCTGAATCCATAATGAATTTTTAATTGTATAGGTTCTACATGGGAAGGTTTTGGTTGTGGGGAAGGCTGCAAGGATGACATGTGCAAGAAGGCTTCAGGGGCTGTCCAGTGTTCAGCTTCAAAGTGGACCCACCACTGGCCAAAGCTGAGCTAGATCAGTGACACTGGTTGTGCTTCTGTGATAACATTTAAGAAAGGTTAGAAAACGTTGCACAGCCACTGTGAGAGAAAGAAGTGAAGAAAAATGACACCAAGGTTAGAGAAACATAAGGGCGAGGAGGTGCTGCAGGCATCCCAGTAAAAATTCCACTGCAGCCTGTGGATGAGACCATGGTGAAGCATGTTGTTCCCCTGCAGCCCATGGCAGAGCAGATATCCACCTGCAGCCTGTGGAGGATCCTACGCCAGATAAGGTGGATGTGGCCTGAAGGAAGAAGTGACCCTGTGGAGAGCCTGATCTTGAGCAGGCTCCTGGCAAGCACTGCAGCCTGTGGGAAAGATCCATGTTAGAGCAGTTTGTGAAGGACTTATCCCATGGCAAGGACTCCATGCTGGAGCAGGGTAAAAGTGTGAGGAGTAAGGAGCAGCAGAGAGAAAGTCTTAAGAACTGACTGCAACTCCCCATTCCCCACTTGCCTGGTCCGCTTAGGTGGGGGGAGAAGGTAGAAGAGTCCAAAATGAAGCTGAGCCTGAGAAGAAGGGAAGGTTATGGAAGGGAAGTTTGTTTTATTTTCTGTCCTAATTTATTTAAATTGTCAATAAATTAAATTAATCTTCCTCAGGTTGTGTCTGGTTTGCCTGTGACAGTAATTGATGAGCAATCTCCCTATTCTTATCTCGACACATGAGCTTTTTCATCTTGCTCTCTTCCTGTCTTGCCAAGGAGCAGGAATGTGAGAACAGTATGGTGGGTTCCTGGCAGCCAGCCAAGATTAACCCAGCACAATATTTTGGAGCCATTTTAAACAAATTTAGTAAAAAAAAAAATCTAGAATTAAAAAATCCAACTGGAAATGCTGATTTTATTATTTTTATCTTTTTTTTTTCCTTCTCTTTTTCACCAGTTCATCCCTTTTGAATTTCAGAGGCAAAACTAAAGAATGTGGAGGGAAGTGATATGCTTTGTAGAGAAAAAAAAAAAAGCTTTAAATAATGCAAAATATTCTTAATGTTAAAAGATGGACCTGGCATTTATATTGCTCAGAAAAGTAATTCTCTCCTCCCCCCCCACTATTGATAAAGGAGAAGGAGGAATCCATTGAAGTAGGAGGGAGTGGAGGAGTAATTGAACTTGAATTGGGAAATGGGCAGATAGGAGGTGGAGAACACAGAGAACTTACAGATTTTAAAATATTTTTGTATTTCTCTCTCACCTCTCTGAAAAGGCAGGAATGAAAAAAGCATTCCTGTGCTTTGAAGAAGTTCTGGGAACTATTTGGAATAGAAACTCAAGATTTCTCTTATTCTTCTAAATTAGCCCAGTGGAATATAAAGACTCTGCTACTACAGGCCTTAAGATTTGAAAAGATGAGGATGATGATGGTTGCACACTGATCTCAATGAAATCTTTCATGTCAGGCAGGCAGAAACCTAATGAGATGAAAGGGTTGAAGAGGAAGTCATTCAAGTTGGAAACAGAAATAAGAGACAAACTTTCAAATGTTATTAGGTATTACAACAATTTCCTGTCACTTGGAATTTAAATTAAGATTGTATCTCATATACTATATTATTTAATTGGACTAAATAGGAAAATAACTGAGCAAAATTGTATGGGATGCCCAGTCACAGGAGGTCAAGTCCTGCAAGATTATTAACCTCTTCTGGATTTAAAAATCTGTGGATTTGGTAATAAATTCTCTGTTGCTTGAAGAAAAAGGTAGATTAAAACAGTTCCAAATATAGATTACCAAAAAGATACTGTGGTGAGAAAACCTCAAAGAGAACCAAAAATATGGGACCCTGTGTCAAAGGCAGGTAAAATTGCTGTGGTGAAATGACAGGTTCCTGAATTCCTAAATTCATTGCAGTAGGGAGGAAAGAATAACATTTGGCTAGAAAGCCAGGTACAGGTTTTTTGCTACGCTTCCTCACTAGTCTAAACTGGATCTTCACTATAGAAGGTACATCAAAATCTACTGATTTTATCAGAGGCTGAGCTGCCAAGCCAGTTCTGTCGGATCCATTACAAGGAATAAAATTTCCACAAAGATGTAAAAGTATCAGAAGACTCTACCAGTATGCTTGTCAGTGACAAGATCTCACTTTTGATTTTCGGGTTATTTTGAAAATTGGTTATCATTATTACAAGTTAAGTCTGCATTAACATTTAAATCCATGAACCCAGAGTTTTACTGAAATGAAACGAAGGTAATATAGGCTAAACTGGAGACAATCTAACAGTCAGTGTCAATCACTATCTACCAGTTCAATGTCAACCTCTACCTAACAGTTAAGGTGCTTCTGTGTCATAGTTGATTATTATACAAATATCTATAGAAAGGTGCATGAAGATTGTAATTGGATTTAGGTTTTCAAAATAAAATCACATTATTGAGAATACCTCCCAAGACTATTTCTTCTTTTGTAATACTTAAGAACTATTAAAAAATTAATATTGTTATAAATAAGAAGAGATATTTTTTGCCATTCTATTGGGAACATGATTTCTAGGCAAGCAACAGCTTCTGTATAATCAATACTGCTATTTTTTAACATAATTTTTTTCTACTAAGGTAAAAAAGTTCTGCACAATCAAATGAAAACTATGTTCATGTTTTCACATCTGTGTGAATCAACCCCTCATAAGAAAGGGACAGTGCTTTTGATGAGATAGTAAAGACTTCATTCAGTTTTTGTGTGCTGGTGTTTCTACCTCTAGAAATCATCTTACATTTGTAAGTCCAGTCCAAATAAAAAACAAAACAAACCAAACAAAGGACAACAGGAAGAGCTTTTTCAAATACGTAGCAGATAAAACTAACACCAGAGGCAATGTAGGCCCACTGATGAGTGAAGTGGGTGCCCTGGTGACAGGAGACACAGAGAAGGCAGAGTTACTGAATGCCTTCTTTGTATCTGTCTACTCTGCCGGGAGCTGTCCTGAGGAGCCCTGTACTGCTGAGGCCCCAGAGGAAGGCAGGACAATGGAGGAGTTTGCCTCAGTTGATGAGCACTGGGTTAGGGAGCAGTTAGGCAATCTGGGCATCTATTAATCCATCGGTCTGGATGGGATGCATCTGCGGGTGCTGAGGGAGCTGGCTGACATCATTGCTGGACCACTCTCCATCATTTTTGCCAAGTCTTGGGAAACGGGACAGATGCCTGAGGACTGGAGGAAAGCAAATGTTACTCCAGTCTTCAAAAAGGGCAAGAAGGAGGACCCGTGTAACTATAGACCGGTCAGCCTCACCTCCATCCCTGGGAAACTGATGGAATGACTTATCCTTGGTGGCATCTCAAGGCATATCAAGGAGAAGAGGGTCATTAGGGGCAGTCAACATGGTTTCACCAAAGGGAAGTCATGCTTGACCAACCTCGTCGCCTTTTATGAGGACATAACAAGGTGGATAGATGATGGCAGAGCGGTGGATGTGGTCTACCTTGACTTCAGTAAAGCATTTGACACAGTCTCCCACACCATCCTTAGAGCTAAACTGAGGGAGTGCAGTCTGGACAATCGGGTAGTGAGGTGGATTGCAAACTGGCTGAAGGAGAGAAACCAGAGAGTCCTGGTCAATGGGGCAGAGTCTAGTTGGAGGACCGTATCTAATGGTGTCCATCAAGGGTCAGTACTGCGGCCAGTATTATTCAATATATTCATCAATGATTTGGATGAGGGAATAGAGTGTCCTATCAGCAAGTTTGCTGATGACACCAAGCTGGGAGGTGTGGCTGACACCCTAGAAGGCTGTGCTGCCATCCAGTGAGACCTGGACAGGCTGGAGATTTGGGTGGGGAAAAATTTAATGAAATTTAACAAGGCAATAGAGTAGAATAATGCATCTGGGTAGGAACAACCCCAGATTCCATTATAAATTGGGGAATGACCTATTAGAGAGCAACATAGGGGAAAGGGACCTGGGGGTCCTGGTGGACAGCTGGATGACCATGAGCCAGTGCTGTGCCCTTGTGACCAGGAATGCCAATGGCATCCTGGGGTGTATTAGAAGGGGGGTGGTTAGTAGGTCGAGAGAGGTTCTCCTGTCCCTCTACGTTGCCCTGGTGAGACCACACTTGGAATTTTGTGTCCAGTTCTGGGCCCCTCAGTTCAAGAAGGACAGGGAACTACTGGAGAGAGTCTAGCACAGGGCAACAAAGATGATTAATGGAGTAGAACATCTCCCTTATGAGGAAAACTAAGGGAGCTGGGTCTCTTTAGTTTGGAGGAGACTGAGGCATGACCTTTTTAATGTTTACAAACATATAAAGGGTGAGTGTAATGAAGATGAAGCCAGGCTCTTCTCTGTGACAACCAATGGTAGGACAAGGACTAGTGGGTTCAAACTGGAACACAAGAGGTTCCACTTAAATTTGAAAAGAAATGTCTTCTCAGTGAGGGTAACAGAACACTGGAACATGCTGCCCAGGGGTGTTGTGGAGTCTCCTATTCTGGAGGCATTCAAGACCTGCCTGGACTCCTTCCTGTGTAACGTCATCTAGGTGTTCCTGCTCCGGCAGGGGGATTGGACTAGATGATCTTTTGTGGTCCCTTTTTGTGATTCTGTGAACTTTTGACTGCATGATTTATGGCAGATCCGTGTCAAATAAAACATACAACTTCCTCTTCCACCAGTAAGAAGTCAGCCATTTTGGCTTTTTATATGAGTCGTATTAGTGTTTGGTGGTTTTTGTGTGTTTGTTTAATTAACATACATAACTTTTATGCTTGTTTAAGAAAGGAGCAGCTATGAACACCAAAACTCAATTATTTAGTCCTTTTTAGATAACATCTATGCCTATAATGTTTAAAGCATGCATACATACCCTATTGAAGTCAATGTTAATCAGTCATTTTAACCATCTTGCTTGTCCTGGAAATCCATGGGCTTAAACTTTCACTCAGATCCTTTCCTGCATTGGGTTTCAGAAGGTGCTTTCAGTACAGATTTTAGGACAAATGACTTTGAAGTATAAAACAACATATTCAATGGTTTTTAGCTGACATCCTAGCAATACTTCATAATAAGGTAAAATCAAAACAAAACAATTTCTCTCCATGCCCGCTGCAAAACATTCAAGGAGCTAACGTGCCAGTACAGCATGATTTTAGCCCCAAATAGAATTGTATTATCAGCTTGAAAGTATCTCTCAGCAGGGACTCAGACAGCAGCCAGGATTGTATTACTCAGCCATTCCTCTATCCATCTGTTAAAGAAATCCTGTTTGGAATGAAATGCTCTTCTTTTAAATTATTTTTTAAGAATAATCTAATTTTTGAATACAACCAATAGCACTTCATGTATGCACACATTGCAAGTGTTTAGGAAAAAACTTCCTTTGTTTGTTTTCATCCAGGGAATTCATCTCCACTATATTTATCTCTTTTAGAATTTTGTGCCAATCCTGGAAACCCATTTGAACATCTCTAACTCTAGAATTTCCCCTGTTTTCCTCTATATTGTTTTTTGGATTTAAGTGTTTTGTTTTGTTTTGTTTGTGTTTTTTGTTCATTTATTTGTTTTTGTTTTGTTTTGTTTGTGGTTTTGTGTTTTTGTTTGGTTTTGTGTTTTTGTTTTGTTGTTGTTTATTTTGTTTTCTGGTTTGGAATGTCTGCCTCCTTGCATAAGATTTTCAAATAGTGTTTTGGTTCTTTTAGACACTACCACTTTCCATGAAATGTTCTTGAATCTCTGTCACAGCTACAAGAAACTCTGTTATTAAGACATGCATTCCCCCTCGTCCAGTGACCTGTTCTTTATGCTATGTGGTACTTGTCTTATTATATATATTTTTAAAGCTTCTCTATCTTGTATAAAGCATGAAAATAATTCTCCAAGAAGGGAGATTATACCAGCAAAGTTCAAGAGTTTATATTTGGATACAGACCTGTTGCTCACGTTATTTTTATGCTCGTGCTTCTACCTAATAAATAAAGGGACAAGACCCATGCTGAGGATGTCTACCAGCATTATCTTCCATCCTTGCACAATTGCATTTCAATATTGGTACCCACAGTACCCTTACTTCAGATTAAAAGATGACTACTGATGCTTTCTAGGTTGGTGGGGTTTTTTTCCTTATCCTTCTTCAAATCAAGAAATAAAAAGCTCAACTTCCATTTCCTAGAAAAAAATTCATTCTTTACTGTCTAGTTTATTAATCAAGTTAGTTTTGTGTCTGCAAATGTGGTAAATGCATATAGTTGCTCTTTACTGAATTTTCTTTTAAGTGTTGATTTCCAATACAAACTAGTCTGAAGGAGATACTTTTATAGTAAGTAGACTAAAATATAGCAGAACTGTAAAATTAACTTTCCCCTCACCTAATGATTAAAGGGCAAATGACTATGTAAATAATATAACCCTAATGTAGCTTGATTTTCTTCCTGTGAAATGTAATGTACACGATTGCATACAACTTCAGCAACCACCTACAGACTGTTTATCAAATGTAGCTGGGTTGAACATGTTATATTTGGGATTATATCCCTTCACAATTGAAATTATCTGTCCATTCTGTGGCATCAAGACCAAGAACCTCAATTATTCTTTGATCTTTCCCACAAGCAAGATAATAACTGGAAGTTGACGAAATTCATGTTAAGGTTGGGGGATATTGATTTCTGTTTGTCTTGCATCTTAACATCTAGAATGTGATCGTCATGTATACTAACACATGAAATTTACTGTCTTCATAAAAACTTTACTAAATCAGCCACCAAAGAAAGGAGTTATTGGTAGCTTTTTCATTACTAAACATAGTGTTCTTATATTTAGAGGTTTTGTGGTGACTTGCATGTACATCAATAAATACTAGGTCACTTATACATTCTGAGTAAAATCCTTCATGTTTTTAAGTAATTGCAAAATTATTTTCTGCTTGTTTATTGGCACAAAATAGTACAAGAAACTGTTATTTGCATATAAATTTTTTCCTAGCTGTTCATAACCAGAACAGTGCAATTTTGTCTGTGAGTGGTATAGTAATAGAAAGTAAGGTTATTTTGAAATTGTTCACCAAGAACAAATATCCTGAGAAAAAATGTAGACATAACATTCACTCTCATGTGTTTGAAACAACTGAGTATTTTTAGCTTACCTGTGACTGATCCAAAGAAAAAGTAATGTCTCAAGAGGAGAAACAATTTGATTTCAAATCTGTCAATGATTTCATTGTTCATTTGAAAGATTAAAGCACTAAATTTGCACAAGCACACACCCTCTGCATACCTAGTCTTCTTTATAGCTTTGATATTATGATTGGTTTTATAGGTAATACTACCACTAGGACTCTGGAATTTTTCTCAACCATTAGCATCAGACTCTTTAAAACATGATTCTTAAGTGAAAAATAAGATTATGTAGTTTAGTGGGGACAGACATAGGAAAGCTTCCAAAAATATGTGCAACCTACATACATTACTTTTGAAGCAAGGGATACCAGAACAGCTCAATAAATGCAAGTAAGCTTGTGATCTTGTTATAAGGACCTTTCAGTTTAATGAATAACTGATGTGTCATGACACGACTGTTCACAGGAACCTGTACTGAAAAGCAGAACATTTGGGAGCATTTGGAGGAAATACATCATGAACACAGACTTTTTTTCTCCCTATTATATCTAAATTAATATTTTATTGCTTTCACGAGATACATTTTTAACTATTGGGTGGAAAATGTTTAGCTTAATTGTTCCAGGAGCTGCAATTAGAAGTAGTTCATTGTGCTTTTAAAATTTGCTTTTTCTTCCTGATATAGTGGACCCAACAAATCTGTGACATTATCACTCGATATTTTAAAGTAAAATTATTGATATGCATATGAAAACAAAAGTTACATGGAAGCTAGCCTTATTTGAATTGGACACTTCAGAGCTGTGGAATATGAAATGGAGTGATTACATTTCATTTTTGAATACAATTAGTTTAGAGACAGTAACTTGCCTGTTAGGATGGAATGAAAGATGCTGAGTCTTCACTGAGTAAAAGGTAATCGATTAGGGACACAGTAGAAAGGAAAATATTTAAAATTCTGTATGAGTTTTGTAAGATCAGAAAAAGACAGGTCATAAGCATGCAAAAAAGATGAAATAAAGATGAATAAACTTTTCCTAAAGCCTAGCCTAAACCTTCACTGGCACATCTTCCTGCCATTCCTTTGAGTTCTGTCATTAGTCACTAAAGAGAAGAGTTTGGCACCTACCCTTCCTCCTTTCATTGTGAGGAAGCTGTAGACCACAATGAGGTCTCCTCTTCTCCAAGCTGAACAAACCAAGTGACTTTAGCCACTTCTCATATGGCTTCTTCTCCAAACCCTTCACCAACTTCATAGCCCTCTTCTGGACACTGTCTGGTAGCTTAATATCTTTTTTATACTGTGGTACCCAAAACTGCACGCAGTGTAGCCAGGTGAGGCTGCACCAGTGCAAAGTAGAGTGGGACAATCACCTCCTTCGAGTGGCTGGCAATACTGTGCTTGATGCACCCCAGGACACAGTTGGCCCTCTTGACTGCCAGGGCACACTGTTGGCTCATGTTCAACTTGCCATCAACCAAAAGACCCAGATCCCTCTCTGCGGACCTGCTTTCCAGCATCTTGTCCCCCAGTCTGAATGCACAGCCATGGTTGTCATGTCCCAGCTGCAAAATCCGGCACTTGCCCTTGTTGAACTTCATGCAGTTGTTGACTGCCCAGTTCTCCAATTTGTCCATAGCCCTCTGCAGGGCCTCTCTGCCCTCGAGAGTGTTGACAGCTCCCCCCAGTTTTGTGTCATCAGCGAACTTACTAAGCAATCCCTCAAGTCCTGAGTCTAAGCCATTTATAAAGACATTGGAAAGTGCTGGTCCTAAGATGGATCCCTGCAGAACTCTGCTAGTGACCGGTCAGCAGCCTGACATAACCCCATTTACTAAAACCCTTTGAGCCCAGCCCATCAGCCAATTGCTCACTCACTGCATTGTCTGTTCATCCAGCTGTATGCTGGCCATCTTGTCCAGGAGAATACTGTGAAAGACAGTATCAAAGGCTTTCCTGAAATCCAAAAAGATGACGTTGACAAGCTTCCCTTGGTCGACTAGGCGGGTAACCTTTTTGTAGAATGAAATTAAGTAGGTCAGGCAAGACTTTCCCCTCATGAACCTGTGATGGCTGGAATCAATGACTGCATTGTTGTTCAGATGTTTTTTAACAACTCCCAGAACAATCTTCTCCATGATTTTGCGAGGAACAGAAGTGAGGCTGACAGGCCTGTAGTTGCTGGGGTCATCCTAGTTGCCCTTCTTGTAATCAGGATGACATTTGCCCACTTCCAGTCTTCCGGGACATCTCCAGATTCCCAAGAGCATTGAAAAATCACAGAGAGAGGTCTGGCTATGACATCAGCCAGCTCTTTAAGCACCCCTCTAGGATGAATCCCATCAGGCCCCGTCAACTTGTAGGGATCTGAGTGGCGTAGAGATCCCTTACAAGTTCTGGATTGATTGAGAGTTTATTGTTCTCGCAGCCATGGTTTTCCAGCCCAGGGTTATGGAGGTCTCTAAGTCCATCATCAGTGTTGGAGATTGAGCCAAAGAAAGCATTAAACATCTCAGCTTTGTTATGTCCCTGTTAATAAGATGCTCATCAATTAATGGGTCAATGTTATTTCTAGTTTGACTTTTGCCATTAATAAATTTTTAGAAGCCTTTTTTATTGTCCTTCACAGTATTGACCAACTTCAATTCTAATTGAGCTTGGGCAGCACAAATTTCCTCCCTACAATGGTGAGCAGCCTCCCCTGTTTCCTGTCCTTGCTTCCACTGACCATGTAATTTCTTTTTTCACTGTATTTCAAGAAGAAGATCCCTGCTCAACCAAGCTGGCTTTTTCCCTCACCTGCTAGATTTTTGGCATTTTGGAATGGCCTGGTCCTGTGCTTTTAGTACACGGTACTTAAAAAACGACCAACACTGATGGACCCCAACACCTTCAAAAGTTTCTTCCCGGGGAATCTTACTAAGTATTTCTCTGAGCAACCTGAAGTCTTCTTTTCTCATATCTAGTGTTAAGGTCTTGCTGGAAGTTTTCCTCACATTAGCAAAGATTTTAAACCTGACTTCATGATCTCTGTGGCCAAGGGAGACACAGATTTGAGTTATGATAGTGAAGAGCAAACTAAGACCAAGTTTGTTGACACTATGATTTGTTTCTTCCCTCATTTTTCAATGTTAGATGTGTTTCTGGTGGATCCTGTCCTTTCCTTTCTCTTATCAAAGAACCTGATCGTTAGGGCAACCTGCTATATTGGACTGATACCTTCTGTCTTGGCCACTGGTCAACAATAGCTGCTCATGGAAAGCAACTATGAAACAATCTTCCTACTGGTGCAGTTAACCAAAGTGCCCTTTCTCCCTTCTTTGCCCTGGGGCATGGTGTCTCTGTGGCCTTTTCTTGTTTTATAACTCAGTAAACACTTGAATATTTAAAGAAAGTGTGACAACAATTCGTAAGAGATATTGTCTACATATGGTTGTTCTCCTGGGTGATATTAGACTTTTGGATATGTACCTAGGTACAATGCAGAATTTTCAAGCAGCCTTGCTTATAGTTTCATAATTACTAATTTGAAGCTATTCCATTTGGTCTTTACTCATAACTGTGCCAATTACTTCCATCCTTTGTCCATGGGGAAAAAATAATCCTGTTCCTTGTATTACAATTAACTAGCACATGCTCAACAATGAGAATATTCACATTGTAGACCCTCCTCTTCCTGTTGCATTCCAATGTGATATCTAGTACATGCAACTGTATAAGAGATGAGGGGTGAAAAAAGGTTGCTTTTATTTTCCTGTATTATTGCTTTAAGCCTTGCAGTAATCTGGATCTTCTGATGTTGCAAGCTCCTACTGAATTCTTGGGTACATTGTGTTCCCTCCATGTGTTGATCAGTATAATCCTATTTCTTGTGTAGCCACAAAGTCCTGTTTCACTTTTCTGTAGTATGAAATTACGGACCATTCTCCAAAACTGTGGGTTTTGTGATACTGTCTGATTTGTTGACAAAAATTAACTATCTTTCTTCCTCAACTATATTTTGAAACCCAAACATTTTTGGCACTATGGCAAATCATATACTTGCCATGTGCAATTAGGTCCTCTTTTTGTGTGTTTCTCTATCTAGACTAGAAATACCATGCAGATAAGGAAACAAATTATAGTTTTTCTATGTTGTGTTATGTATATTTATGGCAGGGGACAATGTATGAAATGTCAACTTTGTCTTTGAAAGGTGCAAAGGTGACATTCCTTGACAATCCTCATGAGAAAAGTTTCAGGACACTTTGTTCTCCAGTACATTCTCCCTTTACCACACTGGTTTTGCAATATCAGACTTGCAGCTGTTTCGCTTTGTGTCAGCAGCTGCTGGCAGGGTTTATGCAAAATCCCTCCATATAGCTCCTTCTGATGGACATGATTCCTCTGCCTCTGGTTAATGACCCCAGTTCTTTCATTCAGCAGTGGCACAGTCAGCCCCCAGGCCCAGAAAAACATGTGGCTGATGCAAAAACATGTGCATGACACACTTCTTCAGAGCATCTTTTGAACTTGTCCTTGGAACCTATGAAACCAATATAATAATTTTAATCTGAAGGAAGAAATAATTGTCTTTTAAAAGTACTAAATAATGGAGACTTTTTAAAGTAAAAACTGTTTTGCACACCTAGTGTAGTAACTTATTTAATATTTCACTGAAAGTTTTTAGTTTTCACTATATCTAGTGAAGTATATATGTAATAAAATACATAGTATATATGTAGACATATATCTATATTTCTAGAACAAAACCTTTGAATTGAGAATTCCACGACAAATTAATTTAATTCAGATGAAACGTGTCTGAAACAGATACACTTTTAAAAGTTATCTTTGATTCTTTAGTGCACCTCAGAGATACTTACTGGCTGGTGCAATGACTTCTGTATGAAGCAGTGACCTGCAAGGTGGAAGATGAAGGCATAGTTATCTCATTATTAAGATTTGCTGTAGTTGTAATTTTGGTTTAAATTGTTTTATTGGGAATTGCCAAAGTAGAAGGTGAAGTACAGTCCAGAGAAGTTGCAAGTTATGTGCAGATAGTAAACTATTATTTGCATGCCACTGTTGTCCATAGGAAAGTTG
>NC_092521.1:102895397-102922897 GCF_037038585.1 Patagioenas fasciata | reverse complement strand
GACTGATACAATCCTGCTATCTGTTTCTGCTGAGGTTTTGGCCAATGATGTACAGTTAGGGAAGAACATAACTGTAAAATCTACATGTAGTGACAATTCCTTGGTATAATCTCCAAATTTCTAGTGGTTTGTCCAGGGATTTCCTCATGCAGAAGTGGCATCAGTTGAAATTAGCAGTTCTTGATGGAGTTTTCTGACCTTAATTTATCTAACTGCTAGTTAACCAAAATAAACTTTCATCGATTGATAACATCTTCTGGCAGGAAGTTCCATGGTTGACAATGCAGGATCTTAAAAGAGCAACTTTTTATGTTCTAGGTCTGCAATCTGATAATTTTGTCCTACTTTTTTTAACACAGATTTCAAGATAGCCAAGACAAAGTTTTACACTGTCAAAAAGATGCATTTAACAAAGTTATTGAAACAAAATTTTGCTTTTATTGAAAACTTGTAAGGGTTATTTTTAAATCAATTTCCATTGAGATGCAATGTTGTGATTCTAAGTCATGCTAATCAGTAATACACCATGCCAGCAAATATGCAATATATTCCAGTAAAATTACTGCTTAAAGTAGTCTAAGATATTTTTATGATATCAATAGAAGAATTGGAACAAAGAAAATCATTATTGGAAAGACTGAAACATTTTTAAAGTGCCAAAAATATTAATTAATTCTTATATCAATCACCCAAGGCACATGTCATCCTTCTTTTCAAAATAATGAAAACTTCAGAGAGAAAAAAAGTGACTTGTTGTGAGCAGCTGAGTCAGGGTCAGAAGTGGGAAAACAACTAGAATGACTGTCTTCCATGTTACCATCAGAGAGGGAACATCTGTATCATGTAGAGTCAAGCTGCAAAAAGCAAGTGTTGGTTAGGCTGAACTGGGTGAGCTCAAACTGGGAAACCCAGAGCCCTGCCTAGATGACAGAGCAAAAAGTGACATTACCCTAGCAGAAATGCCATGTCCATCACCTTGGGCAGAGCGCATGTTTCTGCTCATGGTGCTCGAGGCGATGACCCAGCAATGCTGGGTTGCATGGTGCTTCCCTGCACTATGTTGGCAAATGAGCCCTCTCCAAGCTGGTACGTAGACTCTTTTGCAGCTTGTACCATTACCAGTGCAGAGATGGCCTTGGACAGTGCTTGTTATTGAGGGCTTAGGAACGGAGAGATCACCTTGCTTAAGCAGCCTAGTGTGCTAGTGAGTTAATCGTGTTGTCTCCCAAGCCTATGTGTACTACGCAAGGGACCAGTGCAAGAAAATTGGAAAAATATACCACTGGAGGTTTTTTTTTTCCTTTCTGGATTCTTCCAAATTAATTATGTTCTGAATATTTGAATTTGATGATTCACTATATAGATATCCATATTTTGGTTTTCTGTGATATCTGTTCACATGAATTTGCAACCAAAAAATAACTTGCAAACATTAAAATCACAGCAAAACTAATGAAAGATAAATGTTAACTTAGACCAACATATTGACATTATTTTTTTTTTGTAAAATAATACTGAAACGAAAAAAGTGAGAGC
The DNA here is from genome assembly GCF_037038585.1 of Patagioenas fasciata. Taxonomy (NCBI): domain Eukaryota; kingdom Metazoa; phylum Chordata; class Aves; order Columbiformes; family Columbidae; genus Patagioenas; species Patagioenas fasciata. The sequence goes on along the minus strand of NC_092521.1, from coordinate 102,921,361 downwards.
TGAAATTTAGCTAAAATAAAAATTGACTGGAATCCTTTGTATTTTTATCAAAAATGTTAATTGAGCAATATGAGGTTTGATTAATTTTCTCATTAAATATCTCTGGTTTAAAAACGAAATAAAAATTATGGCTGTCTACTTTGTCTAATTTTATCTAGGAAAATGGTTCTATAAAAATATTTTCTGACATTTCAGTTGTAACCCAACTGCATCTCAAATAAACTTCAGATAAGTATCTTGGGATATGTTTCCAAAGCTTCTAAAGTTTTCCTAGTAGAATGAAAAATAATTAGTTCTCCTCTGTGTTGCCCTGTGCTGCTTGTTTTTGTATGTACACATGTCTATCTCAAAGCTGCTGTTGCAGTTTGTTTCTATATGAATATCCTTGTATTTCTATACTCAGATGTATTTGTTTTTCATCCTGTTTCTCCCTCTGGACTTTCTTACTTGGGTAGACCTATTGCAAGAACTCTCAGCATTATCAGGCCACAAAACCTTCTGACCACAAGTGTCCACGGTGTCCATTAAGGTATGATTTGGATAAGTCGAATTTATATGATTCCTGTGAATTAGTCAAAAGAGAATAAATTGCAGATGTTATAGTTATCCATAATTCTGGCAACATATTGTCCAGAATAAATACTGTAGCAGGAGGCTATCTATCACACTTAAACTCTTTCTCCTGTGTGCTTGCACAGATTCTGTGGCATCCTGATAATAATTTTAGCAAGTAGAAGATAAATAAACTCCTATGTTTACAATTTTCAAATAACTGTTCCTACAACTTTCTTCCTATATGAAGTCAATATGTACCTTGCAAGGTAAAAAATTGTAGCATTAATTAAAAGTAATAGGACAAGTAACTGTTTCGATCAGGATCAATCATCCAAGAGTTAAACTAATAATCACAATTAAGAAGATATATTATATTTTTGGTTTAAATAAAACCTTGTTTTATAAGATTATTCTTCAAATTCAAGCTTAAAGAAACCTGCAATCTGTTAACATTTTAGCCTTTAGAAAACTTGACTCCTTACTCTTTAGACATGGTAATGTCTTGGTAATTAAACTGATGAACAATTAATTCAATGAGGTCTTACTATCCAAAACAAGGGAAGGGAGGATACACATATAGGATATATGCATGGCAGTGGATAGGATATGAACTCTGACCAGCCCTTGGTCTCTCTGAGCCCAGAGCATGTTAAGGTTCAGATTTTACTTCAACCAAATGACTGAAATAACTTCAGCCTGGAGATTTCATACTGTCACAGCCTGAATGAGAATTCAACCCATGCTGTGACAGTTCAGCCCAATCCTTTAATTCTAATGGTCATCCAGTGCCCAATTTCTCCCTTACCCTTCTTTTTTAATTTTACCTTGACCAGAAGACTGGAGAGAACTGAGGTGTCTTAATATACAGTGTCACAGTCCATTTTTTTATCTGATCCCTTAGAAGCTTTTGCCACTGTGGAATGCATTGCTTAGAGAAGGGGGAAGTGGAAACTGCAGAACACCTGAGAAAACATGTGATACCACATATTTGACAGAATATTGTTTCATCTCCTTTTGTATTGCTTAGTCTTGTGGTAAAGATGTGAAATGAAGAGCAGTGTATGCCCCACCAACGCTTTTCTTTCCCATGACCACATAAACACCTGATGTGTGGACATTTTTGCAAATGAAGGAAAGCATTTGTTTTGGTTATTTTTCATAGTGTATAATGATATTCTTTTTGCATAATTTCCTTTTAAGTACAGAAATTCATAGGGTTTCTTATGGACCCAACCATGGTATTTCAAATGACCCATCCCCTCCCCTCCTCTCTATAATTGGCACTCAAGTCTTAGAAGAGGGCAGCTGAGAACTGAAAGAGCATGAAAGTAAAATTATGAGGTCACGCCTAAAAGTAGGGCCTCCAGGCTGAAACACTCTCATAATGTGGTAACGCTGCGCTGCTTTCTATGATTTGAGGGGAAAAAAAATGAATGCCTCAGGTTGTTAATTAGATGCAATCTAGATAAGGAAAAACATCATTGGATGATTGCTAAGTATTTCTAGAGCTGCAGATTTGTTGAGGATTGCATATTCCTTCCCACACCCCCTTATCTTTCCGTTGCCAAGCTACCATTCACTGCATGCAGCAGCAAAGTAAGAAGGATGTCCTGTGAACCCAGTCCTGAAGTTTCTACTTCCTGAGCTTTACTACTAAATGGGAGTTTTGCTTGATATGCAGGGTGTACAATAGCAACACTGGGCCCTAGGAGAACAAACCTGAATAATATTGAAGTGCTAAAATAGTGCTTTAGTAGCAAAATGGGAAATCAGTTTTACAAAGTACTAATATGAGCAAAAATACTGGTGATCATTCACACCGTTTGGCATAGGCTTCAAATCTTCAATTAAGACATATTTTGAGATAAGTAAAAGCTGCAATAAAACAAGAAGGCTTATATAGTAAAACATTATTAATTTTACTATTCATATGTAAGTATTCTGATTTTGAACTTTACTAAGTTTATTATTTATAGTTCACTCATAGGGTTGAAAATGGATGGATTTTCAAAAAAGCAGAGTTAAATCAAGGACTATCTCGTCGGGCTGTCTTCACTCCTGATTCTAGATGTGCACTCTGCAATGGTATCTAATACTAATTTGATAATATATAGCAGCCAGAATCACTGTGTTTGTCACGAAACAAGATACAAATAGAGCAGTATGAGAACTTTATTAAACTAACAAATATTGTGTGTACACAGATATTAGCTAATCTATTGGATTTAGCCAGCCATTCTAAGAATCTGATTTGCTGGGTAAATATAAAATAATCCATCTTTAAGCTTACAGCACTAAATGTAGAAAAAATATAGAAGGTGGAGTGGAGGTTTTAAGGCAGACTTTGAAAATTTTTCAGGGTAGAAATTAGCTATTATTATAAAGGGCAATAATTCTTGTGTACCTATTCTGGATCTTTAAAATATGTCATAATATACATTTTATGAACTAGTCTAACTGTATTTCAGATTGCAGCAACCAGATATGATTGACTGCCACAGTTTAGTGACTAAGATACGTTAACTGCTGGAAGCTGTTAATAAAAATTATTAAAAAAAATAAGTAGCATATTGAATCATGAATTGAGTGCCATTCTGGGAGATGGCATCCTTTTCATCTGTGCTTTATTACTAGCTTCAGCTGCCCTAAATTATGAATTTGGTCACCAACAGACTCTACAGTCATGTATCTCTGAAGGGCAGATGACCCAAATGAATGCAAATCGAATTAGGTTTCCTCTCAGAGACTTTAATACCATAAATGAGAGAGAGCATTCATCACAAATAACTAGGGATTGTATACCAAAGTGCTTGAAGAAAATCAATATACTTTCAGCTGCTTTAGGCCTATAAATGTAAATGAGAACAGATATAAAGCTGATATGCACTAAAGAAAGGTTATTGAGAGAGCAACACATAACACTAAGAAATCAATTGAATAAACTTGAAAAATGATTCAGATAGAGTAGATATGAACATAGAAAATCAATCATATAATTTAAAGAATAAACAGCTTGAACCTCACAAATCTCCCTTATGGTTTTAAAGTGTAGGATTTTTAATTTAGCATTGATATAATGCCAAGCTATGAGAATCTGCAGATGGCGAAGACTAGGAGGAAAATCAATTCATTCTTGTTCTATGGTCTTAAGGGGTATTTGAAATTTACAGCAGGGCAGCATGAATCCTTGTATAAATTTACATTTTAAGAGATAAAGGCCCTCTGTATTTTGTCTTGTTATTGTTAATAGAAACTGTCTACTTTTATTCTGTCCGCTTTCTGAGGAAGCGTAGCTGTCTTTGTGTTGGTGTGTGTCACAGGCAATTTTCTGGGCTTTATTTTCTCGATACACAAAGTTTTGCATTGTGCTTTTTTCCACTGTGAGGCAATTGAGGTGGCATAATTGCATCAGTGCTGCAGAAAATATAGGCTACAATTTGGGAAAAAAACAATTCCAGACAAGTTCATTTATATGTTGTGTGGAGGTTTAGAGGTTAAGAAAATGTGACAGGGTACAAGTAAATGTATATGTAAATTCAAGAGACTTTCATTGCACTTATAATCAGTTATTTGTCTTTTTGCTTCCAAGACAGTGATTTGTCATTAGAAAAAAGTGAAAATCAAATGTATCAATGGTCTAGTAGGTTCTCTGATGGAAATATGTTTATAAAACTTTGGACAGCCCTAACTGAGATATCAGGAAGCAAATATCATTGAACATTTACATCATATGAATGATTTGTAGTTGTTTATTTGCCTAATGGAAATGGATGTCACTGTGTTAGAGTTGTCTTTCTCTGAGAGCCAGTTCACTTCTCATCAGTCACCACCTACCTGAGGAAACAAAGGGTACTTTTTATAGCTGCTCAGGCACCAAGGAATACCACAGGAGAGTATAAATGGCAATTTTCATCGTTTCTAATAAGTGTATTAAGAACGTTGAAGCTGGATGATGTACCATTCATAGGGTGTTCCTTTATGAAAGAGGAAGAACAGTCTAGCTTTTTCAGGAATGATTATCACTCTGACTTTTATTGGTATTTTTCTTTTTTATTTCCACAGAGAGCAATGAGAAGGATACTAAATGTAGTAAGCAAGACTACCATAAGAAGTCAAAATTCAAGCTTAGATCTGTATAGGTAATTTTGATAGCCCTCCACATCTATCTTTATACCATACCCTACATCTATTAGCAGCAGCTCAGCTGACACCTGGAGGCACTCCACCAAGGCTGGGTCCCTGTGGAACTAATGTTGAAGCAGCACATTTGAGGAACTGTGAGTGTGAACTGTTGTGAAACTGAGAATGAACTATAGATGGCCTCACATGCTGGAGTCTAGATTTCCCCTTCATTCTATACTAAGCTGCACTGGAAGTCAATAAATGTCTCACATATGGATGCTGACATTCACACAGCATTTAATTTTCCTGCTTTTAGACTTCTTCAGAAAACTTCCAAATTTGACCCAGGTGCTTTCTGCCTTGGTCACTTGCAAAAAACCTCTCAGGAACTGTGTTTTTCAAGGTACTTTGCTCTGCTTAGAGCCCAGCAAACATCAGAGGTTCTGCACAAGCTGGGGAACAAGAAAATCCTTTTGTGTCTTATCTTTCTAGCAGCTCACTCCAGTAAGAGTATCCTCATCTTCCAGGGTGAACATCTAACTCTGTAAGGAGTGGAGGAGAAACGCTGATTCCTTGTGGTTTATGATTCTATTCCTGGCCAACAGTGACAAAAATGCCAACAAAGAACAGTCACAGTGTAGTGAGAGGTTCAGCCTTGCCCGTTCTGACAACTGTCCATATAGGTTATATTAAAAGTACATAACCTGCATAGAAAGTGTATCAGAAAGCTTAACCTAATGATTAGGGCATTTATCTAGCCAAATACACAACTCTACCTCAGCGATGAGGGCAGGCAGCTGGGAGGGAGAGGTGCTGTCTGTAATCCCTTCTCCAGGGACCATTTAAAAACTGTAGATTGAACAATGATTGAAGCCAAATTGGTATCCAGGCTTCTCATCTCAATGAATTACAGAGCTAGAAAGTCACTCATTGGATTAGAGAGAAGGATGGCATATGTATTTTCAAGCACATTGTGAAGAGAGAGAGAGAGGGAGAACTGGGAGAAATTTTCGCTGCTGAAAAGCCTGCAGTCAAGTAAATAGTGTCCTCTTCTGGGAAATGAGAGATGGATCCAGAATAAGGATTAAACTGAGCATCTTGCATGAGTGCATTGTTTCCTGTAATCTCTGGAAAGTTCATGTTGCAGGGGAGGAAAGATTCTCTACTCATTTCTTTTTGAAAAATCATGGACTTTAGCTCTTTCCTTCAAGACAAACCCTTCCCAGTACTTTGGAGTAAGATGCCTGAAGCCACAGTAAGGGTGGGTTTGAAGGCACAGCCTTCAGAGTGCAGTTCCTGCTAGTTAGTGCAGAGGGTTGAATGTGGGTCCAGCTGTGATAACTAAGCCTCATCCTTCATTTTCCCATCTAGCCTAGCTGGAGTCAGGTGTGTGGAAGCAGCTGGAACACTTGTGTGAGGTGATGGAGAAGTGTTCAAGAACATCCACATGAGTGTGGTCTTCAACACCTCATTATTTTAAACATCTTAGAATTACATGCTTTAGACATCCTTTGCTGTCAATGATGGTTGATTGGTGGAGGTGAAAATATTACAGGAATTATTTCCAATAATTTCTTGACTGTTCATGATTAAAAACTTTCCATTTAAGGAAAGGTACATATGGACAGATTTCCCTGTTTCTATTGCCAGCACCTGGATTTGATCACAGAGAACTTTTTTCATAGAAGCCTTCTGCTAAAAGTTTTGGCAGTAGCTAAGTGCTGGTGCTAACATGAATCTCAGAAGGCAGTAGGGAAGTTGTTTTGGAACACGGCATATCCTCTTTTCAGAAGGCAAAGGAATATTAGGCTAAGCTGGCAAGCTCTCTGAGGCAGGGATTCCCTTTTATACCTTGGTTTGTGCATTTTGCTACATGAAAAGAACAGGCTTCTGTGTAGTATTTACAGAAAAAAAAAAAAAAATTGTTTGGACTCAGTTTTCTTCTTTAGCAAATGCCAGCAAATTTCCTTCCAGTTCAGGTGTTTCAAGATCCTATAGATCTGAACTTCCATTACTATGGTTGAATTTGTGTCCAATTATTACATACACTGAAATTCCATTGGTGTTCTCCTTCACTGGAGTTGTAAGTCCCTCCTAAACATTAATGTCTGTGTTTGGCAGCAGAGATTTGAGGTGTGGGAGCAGATGGTTGTCTCAGGTTCAATGTATTAGGTATGTGGGGCCATCAATGATTTTCCCAGAGTCAGAAGGAAAGTTAACCTCTACCTGAAAAGTCCCAGATCAAGGCATAAGATCTTCTTTCTTCCCACTCAATAAATGCATTAATTTTCCTTCCACTTAATTTGGCTAGGTTTTAAAAGTCATAACATGAGTTTCTCCATTCCCTGTAGCAGGGAAGGGCAATTATTATTTCAGTAGTGGTTTTCCTTCATGGGTACTGAAATGGGCATTCTCATCTAACAATGTTATTGAAATACACACATAAGAATACAAAGCACATGCGTGCATGTGTTTGTATGTTGGACGGGAGGCTTTCATTTAAAAGTAGTCTATTTTCTATAATCCAATAAACATTTTTTGTGTGCAGAAAACAAGTAACAAGATGTTAAAAAGAACTTAGTGTATAAGAAAGGTTTTACTGAGACAATGTGTTTTTATGCTTCTTTCAATTATGGCCAAAAAATTTTGACTGTGAATGCAATGCCTTATAAACTGTTGACTCTAAGAGGAAAATGTAGTCCTCTTCCAGTACACACATGTATCTTGAAAATGCAGTGCTTGCACTGCCAAGTTTCATTCTTAACATATAGCCATATAACTATTGCTCTTTTCACCCCAATCATTGTCTTATAATTATATTAGCCTATGTGGTACAAACAGTGTTTCCAATAACAGTAAAAGAAATTTAGAAATAATAAAGCTGTCAGTGTTAACAGTGATTCTTGACAAGACTCATGTAAACCTAACTAAAAATGGAATAATTCAAAGTTTGGGGTTTTCTATTTCCCCTGTCAGATTTATTTCTTGTCATGAATTTCATGGTTTTTTAAAGAGAGACAGTCGTCCTCCTTCGTCCCTTCTTTCTTCCTCCCACCCTGCCAACCCTGAGACCAAAAATGGCCTTTTAAAATCAATTGAACAAATCTGATCCTCACTACAAAGAGCTTTCAGTTCTCTTTATGGTTTAAAAGTCAAGACTTTTTTTTCTATATATTTAATACAAAAATTGGAGCACTGCAATTACTTACAAAGCTTGAAAGAAAGACATGCTCCAATGAATTCTGTATAACATATCCATTCTTCTAGGCTTGGAAGTAATTGCAGCAGTCTGATTTTGTTTTAAATATATAAAAGCATCCGATTCAAAGAAAAAAGACTCTTGATTCTTGGTTGGTTTCTAAATAGGCATTTTGAACCTTAATGGGCTTAACATTCCTATTCCAAATAAAGCTGCTGAAATAGAAAAGCTTTTAAATATTGTATGTATAAACAAATATATCAACAATTAAACTTATTTGGTGAAAGGGTTTGCAGAAGAATAACATGTAAACTTTTTCTTTCACGGAAATATGAATCCTCTGACCACAGGATGACAAATTCCACTGCTGTGAGAGGACTTGTGGAGTCCAGTTCTTAGGGTCATCTTCTTTTGGAGTGTGAAGTGACTGTGATGCTTTTGTGTGTTGGCACCCCAGAGTGTGCTGTTAGGCCTGAAACATAACATGTGCATATACGAGGTCTGCATTTTTAGTTGCTGTGAACTGATGTACTGTCTGTGATTTCTGTTATGCTGCATGAGTTTATGACAGTATGGGACTTGACTCTAAATAGCTAGCAAAGGGACTCAGGATCTCCTGAAAGCCATGTAAAATATTTTTTTCCCTTTTTTTTTGCTTAGCTGTGTATTTTGTAAGAAGTTGCATAGGTTTTAATTATTTCAGTAGGATAGCTCACAAGAATGAAACGGAGCATGACATTAAATTTTTCATAGTTAAAGATGTGTTGCTGATGATATCAATTAGAAGATTTTAGATCTTCAAAGATCCGAAGGGAAATTTTTTAGGAAGGTTTTAAGGCAAAACCTGCTAAATAAGGAAGGTCTGTACAAACGTGTGATACAGTGCTTTGGACATCTCAATGCAAATGACATTGTTAAAAGCTCTTTCAACATGAGAAATAGATGTTACATGTTAATTTGTTGAAAGGTGTTATAAAATCAATTTGGAAGCAAGTCAGTCATTGTTTATAACTGTATTTCTTTTTTCCTTTTTTTTTTTTTTAAAAAAAAACACAGACTATTAAAATGTAATAACTACCTGGTGGGCTTTGAAGGTTATCTAACATTCCCTAATAACACAAAAAAATGTTGGTAAAATTAAGAAAAAAGTAGACGTAGACAAAACATGAACTGTTCATTGAAGTTGATTTCACTTGGCTTCTAGCATATGTTGCATATGCTCCTATGGTCCCTTATTTAAATATTTTTGTTTGACTTACCTGCTATTTTCTTGATAGTTTTAATTGTAAATGCCTGTTTATATTGGAAACCAGTTTGGGTTTTTTTTTTTTTGAGAGAGGGCAAAAATCTCACCTAAGAGCAAAACAACATCAATAAAATGAAGAAAATGTACAATGCTCTAAAACCATGAAGACTGTAATGTACACTAATAAAGTCTCAGAATGTTAAAGTAATGAAGATCCAATCTCTGATGGAAAAAAACAAAACTAAACAAAACTAAACAAAAAACCTTTCCATTTGAAGTGCAAGTCTAGACTCAGTATTTGTTCTACATTTCTTGAGACCTCACTAACACCTTAACCAGATGATGTTTCTGAATTCTCTGTGATGCTCAAATATCAGCTATACCTTCATGTGGTACAGAGGAAATGCAGAGCAAAACCGTTACATTTCAGTTAGCCTTATTCAGCTCATGAGAAAGACCTAAAATGCAATTGTGGTTTTTTTGTTATTATCATTGTTTTGACTTTCCTCATCTTTCCATTAGAAATTCAGTTTTGTTTTTCACATTTTTCTGGATATGTTCAAGTAAATACAGACAGACTTGTAATGTTTGGGGTCACCGGAGAGAGTAGTTTACGAGAAAACTGCATGAATCACTTGCTGCTTGTTTTCTCTGTAACTTTACAGAAGGAAGATTTGAACCATATTGGACTCTTTTTTTTAAGATAACTTGTTTTTAGTGGAATAGAGATGTAATGCTAGAACCAAATTCTGAACAAACTATGTTGGCTTGCAGTATATTTCCCTAAGGATGTAACTTCATGGCTTTTGACACGTGTTGTGCCAGCAGGAGTGTGTAGTAGAATCATAGAATGTCCTGAGCTGGAATGGACCCACAACGATCAAGTCCAACACCTGTCTCTGCATAGGACAACCCCACAGTTCACACCATGTGTCTGTGGGCATTGTACAGTTTCTTCCTGAATACTGCCAGGCTTGAGGTCATGAGTGCCGCCCTGGGGAACCTGTTTCAGTGCTCCACCATCCTCTGGAGTAGTAGTACATCTTTTGTGGAAATATTCCAAAGAACAGCCACTATAGAATAATTTTAAAACGTGGAGTAAGGCTGATTTTATTATGAGTTACTGAGTGGAGTTTTGAGTCAGCAGCAACTTGATTTAATATTACTTGATCCTGTGAAATTTTTGTAAATTTTAAGGTGAGGGCAGCAGAGGGGGCAGCCTCATTATTTCTCCTTGCAACATTCATCAAAACATAGCAGCATTTTGAAATTGTGAGCTAATTGTTTGGCTTAAAGTGTAATTTATTTTTCAGTGCTGAATTAGCAATACTTAGCCATATTATTAATGCTTTAGTAGAGAAAGCAGATTAGTTAAACTCCAGGAATTGCATTCTTAAGGGTTACATTTTGAAAACAAATGTGTATGAGAGAGAGAAGGCAAACTATAACAAGACATAAGTTGTCATTAAATGACATCTATTTGGGTTACTCTTGAAATTACTATTGAAATTATTGATATTAGACCATGATTGTGGGGATATTTTTCTATACTGTTTGATAGTCCCTATACTGTGGCTGTATTTCTCCTTTTTCATCCTGAAACCACTTGCAGTTCATTTCTCATTTCCACACCTGTCTCTCTTCAACAACATAGAAATTAGGAAAGTTTGGGTTCACAGCTTCTTCTGTTTGAACAGAAACATGGCCTGAATAAATGGATTGGTGGGAGATTAAGTTCTAATTGTGCTTGCTTTTGCAAGCTTGAAGAATTGCAGACTACAATTCCCCAGATAAACTGTACTGTTGCTTCCCCTATGTAAGTCAAAGACTAAAGTGAATGTATTAATATTTATCGGAAGTATATACCAGCTTAAAGATAGATGTGTGCAGTAAGGTACCTGTTTAAACTTGGGGATATTTAACCCATCATAGCTCTACAATTGATTATTTATAAAAATTTCACATGACAGCAGGGCAGTTCCTGTGCAGTTGCTTTTCTTCCCAAGTAAATTCTCTCTCAGCAGTATAACACAGATAACAATGCTGAATAATATGTCTGATATTTAGTTCAGTTTATATAGTAACATGATCGTTCCCCTCCTCCTTAGCTTTGTCAAAACGTCATGATAATTTTCATTAATACTGCAGTCTAGCCTCATGGTCTAAGAGCAGAAGAATTACAGTTGGTGTATATCACAAGAGCAAGTCATGGTCTTGCATTGTGATAGTTTCCAAAGGGAGACATGGAATGTGTCTGGTTACCAAAATGCTGGACTCTCACAGAAACTGCTACTTTTAAATTATTTTAAGGTGAGAATTTGCTTTTCTGTGACCAGAGCAAGATTTTTTCATGTGAGGACTTGTGGTCAAAATATATGCTCAATGGACATTTACGTAACAAGTCCATATACTACAAAGATCTTAGAGTGGATCATCCCCATGTGCAGCATCACTACATTGAAGAATGGGACAGCTTGCATGACTTTGGCATTAAACACTAACTTCCTGTGAATTTCCAGGACAGCTAACACAAATTAATTTATGTCTTTTGGAAGTCAAGGCTAGTCAACATTACTCTGGAGTCTCTTGTCTTTCTATCCCCTGCCTCCCCTGACACTCTTTTACCACAGAGTGCCCTTTCCTGATTTTACACATGGCAGTATTTGTGGGGGAAAAGTATGTAATGCTTTTGATGAAGTTACTCTACTACCTGAATTTCAAAGGAATTCCACTGCAATGAGATTTGTAGTGAATGGTAGATGGTGAAATTACCTTGAAAGAAGTTTGAGTATCCCAAAACATGACATTTTTATTGTATAACAGGACAACCTGATCTCTTAATGCCTTCTTTGAATTGTGTCTGCCATATGGTTTGCAATAACTGTTTATATTGAAATTGTTGAGAAAACTCTGCAATATATTTATAATATGCTGCTGGTTTGAAAAATCATACCCATGCTTTTCTGCTTGGAATATAACAGAATTAGAGAATCATAGAATGTCCTCAGTTGGAAGACATCCACAAGGATTATCGAGTCCAACTGCTGTCCATGCATATGACAATCCCATATTTCACACCATGTGTTTGACAGCGTGTCCAGTCTCTTCTTGAACACTGTCAGCTTGGAGCTGTGACTGCCTCCCTGGGGAGCCTGTTCCAGTGCTCCACCACCCTCTGGGTGAAGAACCTTTTCCTAACGTCCAACCTAAAACTCCCCTGGCACATCTTCCTGTCATTCCCTCTGGTTCTGTCACTGGTCATTAAAGAGAAGAGTTCAGCACCTACCCTTCCTCCTCCCCTTGTGAGGAAGCTGTAGACTGCAATGAGGTCTCCTCTTAGTCTCCTCCATGCTGATCAAACCAAGTGACTTTAGCCCCTCCTCATAGCGTTTCCTCTCCAAACCCTTCACCAACTTCATAGACCTCTTCTTCACCAACTTCACCAACCTCATAGACCTCTTCTGGACACTTTCTAGTCCCAAAACTGCACACAGTGCTCCAGATGAGGCCGCGCCAGTGCAGAGTAGGGTGGGACAATCACCTGCCTTGCCTGACTGGCAATACTGTGCTTAATAGTAATGAATCCTTTTTTTAACCAGAGATAACGAACCAACAGTTGGAAGCCCTGAATGTCAATGGTCTCTTGTCGTATGTTTCTTTCGTATTTAACGTGTAGAATGCCATCAGAATATCATACCAATATTTTTGTTACAAAGCAACATTGCTGACTTGTAGTCAGCAAGTTCTTCTGAGTTTTGGTATTCATCCTCATGTTCTTGCTGCTGTAGAACCACAACATTTGCTATATCTTGAGCACAGCTGTGAATTGAAACTGTGACTGGAAGATTAGGCATTGAACCAAGGAAAATATAAAAACTTCCTTCAGATTTATGTATTTTTTTCATGTCAGGACTCAGGTAAGTTACTTCTAGGAAAGCTCATGGTAAAGAATTCCTTCCACAGCAGGTAGGTGAACCAAGGAGGCAAGTCCTAAACTGCTCTTTAGACTTTTCAAGTTGAGGAAAATGCAATATTTCCTATAGAAATAGCTCATTTCCTGTACGGGGTAAAAATAAAGTGTTTGGCTGTGCCTGTATTAGAATTTCACTTGCTGTTAATGTAGTGATTCTCATAAGCTCACCCAGTTATAGTATGATTTCTGTGCTAAACTATCATTTTCCTTTTGAAGCTTGACATACAGTGCTCACCCTGGCTCTCACTCTTATGAGAGCAAGAACAGAATCACCTAACAGCAGCTTTTTTTTTTTTTTTTTTTTTAAGAACCAGGCCCTTAGCCCTCTTTTCACTTTGCTTCCATTAGCAGCAAATCCCCCTTGTCCTTTTTAATTTTTAATTACCATTGTCTGTTCACCTTTGTTTTACCCATGACATCTTCAATTTAAACAGTATCAGAGAGGTTGATGCGAACAGTTTTCTTTTCAGCTTAAGTAACTGCAGCTCGTTTAGTTGTTAATTATGCAGGGAGGTTTGCATGGCTGCGGCTGGTAATTTGAATACGCTCCCAATGTCGGGTCTGTGTCTGGGCGGCTGAGCTTGTAAAAGAATTATGATGTATATATGATTCATGGCTAAGAGGGCTAATGAAAGTATCTCATTTAATCAAACACAACTAATTAAATGAACTTATGATATTAACCCATCTTTCTGTGCATGTATAATTTATATTAATTGATCTGCTGCATTGAAGTTGACCAATCAGGTAGCCTGCTGACAGCCTAACAAAGAAGGAAGTACCATTAGTATTAGTTTGATGCAAAACATAATTGATGGATCAGTGTGTTTTAGGGATGTAGCAAAAGCTTTGTTAATTGTCATAAGTTCAAATTGATTGTGTCTGCATTAGTACATAAATTTAAATTGATTAATGTTTTGTTCTAAAATTAATGTCTATACTGCATGGGTGATACAATGCTTTATTTATTGGATTCATTAATGCAGTCTCAGGAAAAATAGTGTTGAAGTTAGGTAAGTGGGAGTAGATCGTTAAGGGTGAGTTCAGTGGAGCCATGTGGGAGACAGCATTCCCGCACAGAGCTGAGCCTGCCTGCATTGGAAATGGCTGAGTGTGAAACACTGTCCTGAGATCCAGGAGGCTGACACTTAATTAAAGCTTTTTAAAAGACATCAGTGACATGAGGAGAACAAAAATAAGAAAAAAGGAAAAAAAGAAAAAACAAAAACCAACTAATCTTAAATATAACAAATGCTAAGAAGAAATAAGAAGAAAGCTTAGAGCTGGCTGATTGTCTTGTATGTAGCTAAGTATCTCTCTAGCTTAGATTGGGATTGCCCCTAAAACATTTCTTGTAAGCCTGTTTCATACAAGTACTTCACCCAGCCTGCACTATGTCTTCAACCAAACAAGAAACTGAAATTACACCACAGTGGGTCTGTTACACAATAGTTTTGTCTGTCTCTCTTCTACATTTGCAAGCATAGGGAAATACCACACGTTTTGTGTTTGACAGTCCGTTTGTTTTAGTAAGTATTTGTATTGCACATATTTGACTTTTGTTCTACAGCACAGGATATCTTGGCTTGGTTTATGGCACTAGCAGTTAAATATAATTTGTTCTTCTTATGCTAGCTTATTATACCACCTTATATTTCAGTTTGCTTCATTTTTGACATGAAGATTTAAAGGAACAAAGAAGAGTAGGTGATCCTTTGAGAAGCTATTTTAATTCATTTATAACCCCTCTTTTTTCTTACTAAAGGAAACTTAACATCTGTTTTTTATAAACTGGTTTAAATAGAAAATGTGTAATTCATCCTTTTATTAAATGCCTCTTTCTTTTATTAGAGGAATAAAGCAGTTTGACTGTTTGGCTTTTATTACAGTGCATTCATGCTTTTAGAAATGGGACATCACTTTCACAAGGATGAAGTCTGAGCTTTGCATAGTAGAAAGGATATTATATATCTTTCCCTGCTGTCTTCCTGAAATATAGTATACTATGTATTATTTACAGATAGTTCCTTGGTTCAATAATGGTTGGATTATATTCAAATATCACTCCATGTGGTGGCACTAGCGAGTAGCAAACATCATAATTGGTTCCTGGAGCACAACTCCTCCTCCTTTTAACTTTTTGAGATAGTGTTAATTGGTGCCTTGCACTTGTTTTCTATTGCCAGATTTTAAGGACAGCTATTCAAAGCTAAGTCATATTGTTCTGAGGCAATCGTGAAGAAGTGATGAGCTTTGTCATGTGTAGCAACAATCTGCAATACTTTTGAGAGTTTTGGCAAATTAAGTTCTTATTACTTGCTTAAATTATGTTTAGTGCTCCTCTTTTC
This sequence comes from Patagioenas fasciata, assembly GCF_037038585.1. Lineage (NCBI taxonomy): Eukaryota > Metazoa > Chordata > Aves > Columbiformes > Columbidae > Patagioenas > Patagioenas fasciata. The sequence continues at coordinate 102,905,918 of NC_092521.1, read as the reverse complement.
TTTGTTTTTTTGTTTTTGTTTGTTTGTTTGTTTGTTTCAGCTTTATAACTGCAGCATATCCTGTCTAAGTGAAGATATACATGCAGACAGTTCTCATCCTTCAGGTGAAAAAAAAGTGTGCTGGCTTCCCAGCACTATGGATTTTTGGTTTGCAAAGATTTTACATTAATAGCACATGAATATTTGACCCAGAGCCATCAGCAAGTGAAAAATACTCATGCTGTGTAAAGGCATGAACATCTCTCCTTGGAGCTCGAAGAGTAAAGGAAAAGGAAAATAAATTAGAGAAAAAGTACTGCCTAAAAAACATGAAAAATTAAAAAATAGTCTCTGTGCAATGGCATAATGCACTGGAAAAGGAAAAAAAAACTGACTGTAGGCATCTCATGCCAGAGCAGAGTGAAAATCAGCACCTTGGGAGTCACTGTCTTAATTCAAGATATTTTTCTGTCATTTTTCTGAAGTCAGAAAGTAAAAGATGTGTGTCTTGATCATGTGTGTTGGAGAGAGGGAGGGAGGCAGCACACACGAATGTCTGTGGAACAGAGTGGGAGGGGGTCTTGGTTTTACAGCAATAATGTTGCTTTTGCTTAGCAGCACTTAGCAGCACAGGTGTTCTAAGAGTGGAAATTAACCTTATATAAAAAAACCCCCACCACTTGAATATGAACACAATGCAATGTCACTTGGAGTAATTATTTGGTTAATTGTGTTGTAGTTCCAGTTGCAGCCAGGACTGTACTCTTTGCTAACGGTAGTATTATGTGGACTAAAGTGTGGGAGAGGTGGGAGAGCAGATAACTGGTTGCCTTTTGGAACATTTGCAGTGAACCCAGGGTGGAAGAGCAGTCACTATTACAAAAACATGTTGGGAATAAGAGTAGAGAGAGATGAGTACGAAATAAGGAGGGAACTGGCCATATCCTCATCAGGTCTTGCCATCGGGTCCACTCCGTGCTTTTCCATTGATGAATGGGGAGGATGCCAATTCGTGATTAATGGTGGAAAAACAGCTTTAGGAATGTTTGTGATGCCTGTGGCCAATGGGTTGCTTGTGGGTTATTCTCTCCCTCTTAGACATTGTGAAAATCCATAGACTGGGCTGGCCATCCTCACCTCCAGTTCAACAGTTCTGCCAATGAGTAGGTGTCACTGCAGCCAGTCACAAATGCCAGTGAGCACAGGATGGCAGACATCCACCTAACCATAAAAAATCAATTCACACAGTGAAAAAGTACTGCCTCTCCAGCCCATGATAAAATTTGTGTAATAATTTGGAGGCTTAAATATAGAAAATAAATCAATACAGCTCCACTAAAAAGGTTGTCACTTTGTGAAAAAAAAAAAAAAAAAACTCTTCTCCATTACCTCTCAAAAGTTTTGCACTGCAATCTGTAGATAGGGTAGCATAAATATTTAAGAAACAGTTATTTAAGAACCTAATAGAACTCTTCGTATGTAGTGCAAAGATGTGTGTGTGTCCCCAATACAAAATTCAAAATAAAACGACAATATCATCATAACAGAAAATATTTCTTAATCTCTTACTTAATTAAGGCTACAATTTGAGATTGTAGCCATAAAAATACCTGAAATTATTAGGTATTAGTAGGAAAATATTAGGCATTTAAATATTTAGTCACAGAATTGCAACATACTCTCTGAATTTCACAGGCTGAGAGTTACCCTAGAATTTATCTAAACCTGAAAATACGACGTTACAGCAAATCAAGAAGGAAGCGATGCATTACCGTTAGTAAAATAAAAGAATTTTAATTGACTGCACACACCATAGGGGAAAATATTTAACAGTGTCCTAAAGTTTCAGTTGTTATACTGAGAAAAAGTTTTGCAAAAGTTAAGGTTAGCTTCTGTTCAGTTGTTTCAAGCTATGCATTTAAAAAGTCAGTCCATGACTAGCCAACTGCTAGTGTTTTACAAAACATACTGTTACGTTTAAATTCTTACAGCATTGGTTTATTTTCACACAGAAAATAAAATGAGATCTCTTCGGTTTAGAATTGATTGTTCAGCCAGTACACAAAAAGGAAGATACCAAATTTTTTCATTTCTAAAATACAAAATTGGGATAGGAAAGAGACAATTAAGTTGAAACTAATAATATAATATGGCATTTATTTGTACTGCCTTTTACTGCTGTTTTGAGATGTATTAATACAATTATGCAGAAAAAGCCTGGATTGCTTGGCAGAAGCATATGTCCTCTGTACAGAGAAGGCTGCAAACCCTTAATTAACTAGAACGATTTATTTTCGGGGCTGGAAATGAAGTCATTAGGTTAGTATTTAAGGTCCCCTAATATGAAAATTTGAGAGCAACTTCTGAGTCTTATGTAATAGGAGTTTAATCGGGCAAATAATTGACAATAATCAAATAACTAAAACGCTTTCTTCCAGTATGCTTACTTCTTTTAGGACTCTGTCATCCTCCTGTCTGGGCAGTGATTCAGCAGTTCTGATTTACTTGACTAGTAATATTTTACTATCAAATATTTTCACTGAGTTATCAGAGGGTTTAATCTACAACACTGCTTTTTTAGTGTGTGCATATGTTACCATATGCTTCAAATATACATTTGATGTGAATTATACACAACAAAACATTTTACCTGAAAATGTGAACAAGTAGCAAATAACAATGTATTCATGCATATTTGGAAATTTTGGAAAAATTAAGATGAATGTTGTTCAATATGGAACAGTTCTTTAAAACACAAATTAATATTTCTTAAAAAAATCATTAGTCAAGGAGGACATGAAAATGTTTTGCTCCTTGTGGTTTCATAAGCCATCTAAAGCTAATCTCCATGTGCATATTAATGGCTCTACTCTGGGTGGGGATGAACACTCCACTTTCCTTATTTCATTCATTAGGGTGATTTAAGTGCTAATGCAGTAGACTGACTCGCAGGCTACTGCAGCTCCGGTGCTGCAGCAACGAGCTGAAGTTTGTCTGTATTAATGTTTCCAGCTATCATACCTGAAGCAAAAGAGAAAGTGAGATGAAAGAGATAAGTTCTATGTCTAAAAATTGGTTATCTGTAGCGTTTCATGAATTTACCCCGAAGGGAAACTTCCTGGGTAGTTTTCTTGTTACTTGACACAATTCAGGCAGAATCATATTTGTTCCTTTGTCACGTTACTTTAGCATGGTGTGTTGAGTAAAGTGAACAGGTGCCCTCTTGTATTGATCAGCTATCATGGCAAGGAGCTATTATTAGATTTTGAAGGGGATAGAGAAGGGTTGAGAAATGAAGAGGAGAAAGTGGGACAGGTTATTGATGATGGTAATAACTGTGCTCACTGGTCTCCAAACACTGGAGCTGTAAAGTTGACCAGATGAGGAGATCAGTATAGATATGTTGAAGGAAAAAGACAACATGAAGAAGTATGGAGCATAGCTTCTTACCTGGCAGAGTTATTAAAGTTCATTGAAGGAAGATGAACTGTTTCAATATGTTAAACACTTGAGGCTGTTAAGAGAGACTTGCTATCACAGAAAGAAGTGTTGTTTAGGAGGCTTGCTTTCTCATTTTTCTTTTTTCCCTTGCTCCTTCCTTCCTTTCTATCATTTTTTTAAATTTGAATTTGTTTCTCTTCAGGTGTTACTGTATGCTAGATAACCATGCAAACAAAGGGAAAAGGGTAATAGTTTCCTTTGAACAGAACCTATTGCTCATTTTATGTGACAGCCGACTTCACACTGTGAGTCCCGCAAAAGCATAGGGTTAATCATCATTAATGTATGAGTAAGAATACAGAATGCATATATATCATATCATACCACTACTTCCATTTGTTCGGTAGGATGTCTTCCTCAGCTACTACTTTATTGTAGGCAATATTTTTTCCATATTTTAGGAGCCAAGTATGCTGAGTATTAGATAGCTAGATGTGTAATGGGATGCACTAGCCAGCATAGACTCAAAATAGACCAAACATGATTCAGAATATGCTACTTTTGCCCAAACTGTGACTCTAAGGTAATTAATTTGGTGGCAATAAAAGGCAAAAATGTAATTCTGCATTCTGCTTGATAGTAAGGAGTGCACTAAATTAAGAGACAGTGAACTCTCAACAGTAAATTTTGCTTGAGGGTTGAACTCTCTGTTCTACGGAAAGGTCACCACATGATTCAATGTTTTTAATCCTTCCAAAGTGTAATGACATTTTAGGGGATATTTGCAAACATATATCAGCGTTGTCTATACAAAATCACATTTGATTTCAACTCATGGAGAAGGAATGTTGCCTCCATTGTGTATAAAGCATGTGCTAATTTAAATTCTGTCACTGGAATTTGTTTTACATATATTCTGGAATAGAATATAAAGTGGGACTGTTGAAATGCATATAGTTTCACTGCAGACAGAAAATAATTATTATGTTACTCCATTGACCACCACTCCTCCCCAAAATAAATCTATTTTCTTAAGATATTGCTGGGAGCAATATGACATGCAAATTTAGGAAGTGGAGAAACTTATAAGTAATTTCATAGGCATTTAAAACAATCTAAACCCTATGCAAGAGAGATGAAAATATGGCTGCCTATGGGTATATCTAATGGATGGAATGAATCTTGTGCAGGGATCTCTGAGATACCGCTGGTGGCCCTGGTATTCCAATAACCCTCTGCCATATGGTAGGCGTCTAGTATGGTAGGGATTATTGCAGTTTTTAAAAACAACATTGCCATATTAACTAAGCACTGCACCTAATCTTGTAAATCCTTCCTTCAGCAGGACTGATCATTTGGGCATAGTACCCCACTGTTTCTAGTTTTAAAAGTATCTCTCAGACCATGCTGTCAGTCAGTCATGTCCTTTCTGATGCTTCCGATCTTGAAAGGAATTTTTCAGTCACCCGATGAGAATATGAGAAGCTATTAAAGATCAGTCCATATAGATATATATAACTGAAATTTGCATTTAATTAAGGACAAATTATGGTTAGCCTATTGCAAAAATATATTTTTAAAATAATCGTCTTTAATGTAAAAAACTGAGTTTGTCATTGCGAAACTACTTGTCAGTTTGTGTCAAATTTATCAAGTGGCTACAGCTGGAAATGGCTTTTCAAAGAAAGTAGCGTTACTGTCTTCACCCCACTAACAGAAGACTTGTCCCTGTTCCCTTGTTTAATTCACTTGCTCAGTGATTAAGATAACTACCCATATTGCAGCACTTGTCCCTCCTCTTAAACTGTCCCCTTAGAGCATCCCTCTGTAACATTCAGGAAAATGTTGTATTCCATATGCTAAAGAGTTATTAGCACTCGCAGTATTTCATGCAAACTGAAGCATTTCTGATACAAAGAACTGAGAGGGCCTTTCCTGGGAAAATCCTCTGCTCAGGCTAATGCAGTCACTCTCAAACAGGGACGGCACTCCTGGTCCACCATGAGCACATTACTGGTGGAGTATAGCACAAGCACAGTTTATTAAAGGACAGGTTGAAGTACACCATATGGCCAGTTTTATCAAATCAGCTCATCTCCAAAACAAAATTGGGACCATTGGTTTAGAGGTTGAGATACTCTTTCAGAAAGTGGGAAAACCAAACTCATGTACACTTTTTGATTCATAACAGATTTTCCAGAAAAGCATGGAGCAATGGCCTGAGGACATCCTTCTGAAAAGTGATGGAAAACTTTAGTTGCAGACCCTACATAAATTTATGCAAAATGGAGTAACTATCAGAGGGAGAATGAAAGTGCCTCATCTCATATTACTCACCATATCTTCATCATGTAACTATCCTGGGAAGAAGTCCCCTTAACAAGAAAGAATGGAACCTGACTTCCCACATCCTGGTTTAGTGCCTCCACTCAGCATCAAAATAAAGGAAATGAGGAACGTCTCCCGTTAACCATGTCCCACAAGACATACTTTGTCTCATCTTCTCAGGATCTAGCTCTTTTTTTTTTTTTTTTTTGTTGGGTTTGGTTTTGGTGGTTGTGGTGGTTGTTATTTTCCCTTTCTTATGTGTCCCAAAAAAACACCACATATTATTTCAGGCAGAATGAAGAGTTTTCTTTGTCAAAAAGCAAAAAAAAACCAACAACAAACCAAACCATACCAAAAAAAACCTTCATTTGTCATTCTGTTTTATGGCAAAATCTGGTTCTCAGTGAATTCAGATTTTTCTCCTGAAATGCAGAGAAAGGGAGAAGTATCTGAAACCGGATGTAAATCATGAGTTCATTTCAGAACAAGTAACACTTTTATTCAGGAACAAGTTCTTGATCGGTCACATCAAGAACATAGAAGAAAACCACTATCATTGTCTTGAATTCCTGGTGTTAAATGTGGACAGTTCATCTGGCAGCTCAGCCATCAGAGAAGGAGAACATGCCATGTTTCCTTCCTTACACAGTCCATGCTGGGATTAACTCTATCAACACAGAGAACTAAGGCATTGCAGGTAAGTGTACATGAACAGAGTAATGCTAGTGTGTGTCCTCTCTTGCCTATTCCTTCACGAAACCAATAGTATAATGGAGAGAAGAAAATATAATTCACAAGGTGCTCTTCTTTATGCATGGTGCTCATGTAACCATCGATGATTTTCCAGTCCTCATCAAATGTGAAGGAAAAAGTGGGGGTTATGGAGGTACCTGCCTGTACATGTGGGACAGATATTTCAGGGGAATTTAATGAATCAAAGATTTGATTTTTGAAGCTTTTGTGGTTTATGGAAGACTTACCTGACTTGAGGACTAGGGAGATGAAGTGATAATATCAGCACTCAGATATGGGCTTTTTCATCTTGCATCTCTCTCTGTCCCATGGCTCACCATGGAAAAGAAATGAATAGTCCTGCTGTGCCTGTTTATGGAAGGTGTCCTAAACTGACCAAGCACTAATGAGCATTCATGGGAGGAACAATGAGTCATCCAAGCAGAGAGGAAACAGATTCTTGCAGACTTACTGGTGACACCATGCTAACTACAGGCTCTTAGAGGAAAACCTGCAAATCCACTATCCATACTGGTACTGTTGACAGCAGCCAAAAGAATCATTGTATTGGTTTTGTTTCGTAGCAAGAACAGGCAACAGCTGCAAGAAAGGTTTTATTTTCTTTTAATCTTGCTGTCACATAATTGGTGTGTTTGATAGGAGTAAAGAAAGTCTCGCAAAATACATAATGTGCTCATTTTCTTAACATCATACCTCAGCATTAAGCAGAAGAGAGTTGTATATAACTGCTACTCCTGCCCTCATTTATTTTTCACTCATCATTAATGACTGATGCCTTTTAGACTCTTCCACTTATATAAATTGCCAGCATTTTCATAGGTGCTCATGGAATTTTTGTTAAACAACCTACATCATTTGCATCAAGTAGTAGTTTCTTAATGTTTTTTCTTTCTCTATATTTTTTTAAATTTATCTTATAAATATGACTCATCTCTGTCATGTTGAAAGAAACTGGTGGTTGCACTCTTCAGTGATGCAAAAAGATTTCCACATAACAAAAAATATAATTTCCTCTATAGTGAAACTGTATATCTAAACAACTGTTGGTTTGACAATTATGCCCTAAGCTCTGACCAGCCTGTGAGTGGACATTGTACCTTTTGAACAGTAGGGCAAAATTGCAGGCAGCCAAAAATCTGGCTCAAGTATGATTCTTGAGGGAACAATCCCAGGTAATAATACTCCTATTTGAACTCAATTTACTCATGCACATGCTGATGTACCATTAAAGATGACATAGGAGTTACTTTTTTTCTAAAACCAAAAGATCAGAAGAACCACACAGAGGGGAGAGAAAGCTTCTTGTGGATGAGCAGAAGAGACTTGACCTACACTTTCAAAAGGCAAATGCTCTGGAGGCATTTCCTATCGTGCTTCTGTGCTTCCTATAGAAAGCAAGGCAAGGGTCCTCTTAGTCCCCAAAGTGATGGCAGGGTGCACCCCACAGTGCTGCTGTTCCCTGCTAGAGACTTCTCCAGACATTCCCCTCTGGACAAGTAGCAGAGAAGAACAGCTGGTACCTACCCACAGCAAGTGTCCTCTGCTGGACCTGCCAGGCTGGTCTGCAGCTTCCAAACACCTTTGAGTTCTGGCCTGCCCTGCCCTGCCTCCCTGTGCCAGTCTTATGGATGGAAAAGAGTAGCTACAAGTCCTTTTTTGAAACATCTGATGTGGGCCACTCCTTGCTGCACCTTATAGGGTAAAAGTAGGATAACGGTGATAGTGAAGCAATCCCCACAGTCCAAAAATTCCAGCGTAACAGGTTCCACCTGAAAATGGAGTCTAGTACATTGAAGTCTTCGTAGTATTACTGCTGCACATGTAAATACAGTGTATGCTTTTATTCACTAGAATTGAACTTAGTTTTTTGGATTTTTTTCTCTTATATTAGTTTCCTATGATTGGCAGTTGTTATAGAACTTCCCAGTGATTCATATTTGTGGTATTTTCTGTGGCATATACTTTAACTCAGGAGAACCAAGTATGCCTAGAAAGAAGGATAAGAAGAAACTGTGACATTTCAGAGGCTGTTGGGAATGGTATACTTACACATATGGTGTTTCTGTTCCTTCAGCCCTAGGAAAAAGATGTGACAGTGGCAGGGAAAACTCATACAACTTGTTTCTATCTCTTGAATGTTCCCCTTTTGTGCTAACTAAAAAAGCTGCCGCTGCCGCTGCTGTTGTTATTTAGAGCAGTAATAGAAGAGTGCAGCTCTTGCATGGTTTGGGAAATGTAGTGATAGTGAGAAAAAAAAAAAAAAGGCTAGAGTCTAAACCACAGGTAAAATTGCCTGAATAGTTCATTTTACTTGCCCCTATTGTTTTTGAGGGTCCAAACTCCTATCTTAAAATAAATAATTCCTCTCAGGAATGAGGAATAAGGTACTCTAAGAGAGTAGTCCAGCACTTTAATACCTAGAGTCCCCTTATTACTTTGAAGCAAGGGCTTTCCTTCCTATCCTTTCACATTGCAAGGGAGAAATTTATGCCACAGAACAGACACTCTACAGTGTTTCCTAACTTCCTCTTGCTAATGTGCTACAGCTCTGGTGAGTAATACCTCTGCTGCCCTAGATCTCAAGTAGGTGATAATCTGCTGCCCTAAGCCTGGTGATACTCAAACAAAGGTTTAGAGTGGTGCTAGACTCTTGTATTGCAGTGAAATAGGTGATCAAGAATACAAAACTGGTACTGTCAAATTGAAAGTGCCTAAACGTGAAATGGCATTTACAACCAAGAAGTGAAACACTACTACCTTAACTTTTTTGGTTTTTCTAAATAAACTTGATTTATTTTACATCTTATTCCATTTACCCCCCTTTTCTTCTCTCCACTTTTCTTAACGGTACATTATTTGTTAGGCTGGTAGTTCCAAATTCTCTTTATATTAGATTTTTTTTTTCTGGGTAATTAAATATATTCACATTTTTGGCTCCTTGCTTCTCTGTGACCAAAGCAAAATACTTTTTGGACAGACAAGTATTCTGATGCAAGGGAAGTGACTTCATATAGCATCATTTCCTTCAGGAGACTTGCTTGAGTACCTCCCCAAACAGGGCAACCTGTCTGAGAGAAAGCTCTGGAGTAGACTGCCATCACATAGCTGGTTCATACATGCAGCATCTTCAGCTCTTGTGAATCATAGGAAAGCTTAGACCTTTACCAATGAGATGTGTACAGCTGGTATGGAGGGACTTTCTAACAAATTCTACTGGTCTTCTCATTAATTTCATTAGTATTATGAGGGAAAACATTATGTAGCAGCTGCCTAAAACAGTGTTTGTGTGTTGCTCTGATTTACTTTTACAGCACTTACTGTATGCAGTTGCTCTATTAATCTTTCTATATGAACAGTTTCTCTGCTTAATTAAATTGGGCCCAATGAGGCAGTACATGGTCCTCCAATAAGCTCATTCATCTTTATTTGATTCTTTGCTGACACATTAGTTGCCCTGTGACATAGGTTAAGTCATTGAGTGGCCATTACCTCCTCGTTTACTTTCTCATGTTACTCCTAACCACCTTCCTAAAGTCAAATCCAGATGATTTGTGCCAATTTCATGGGGGCACAAACTGGAACATCCGATAGCTTTCTACATGGCTGACTTTATACAATCTTACTTGCACATCTCAAGCTGCTATGTCTGTCAAAACACAATTTTTTCCCCCTCTTCCTTATGGGCTTTGATAGAGCTATGAGTACTAGAGGTCTCAATTATAAAATGTCATGACACTGACGCACAATTTTTTACAGTAATTTCACAGTGTCACTTTGTGATTATTTCAGGATAGCTTTGAACCATGACTGAAATGAATTGTGGCCCTTAGTGTATTGGGTGACACAAATTGTGAGCTCGTGTGACAGAGAGGCAGGCATTGTTAGGAATAAACTCCATGCGAAGAGAGGGAAGCGTGTATTTTTTCAGAAATGCTAGAAAAAGCAAGAAACAAAAGGGAGGCAGGGGAAAGGAGGTGGAAGAAGAGAGAAGTAAACACTGGCGACAAAGCAAGTACTGGC